>NW_017304228.1:1759446-1776605 GCF_001594115.1 Trachymyrmex septentrionalis | reverse complement strand
GATGCTCGAGGCGATTCGTTCGCACTTCAGAGTAGTTTAGAAATGATCCCTCGTACACGCTCGAGAAATTAACGATTTAATTGCTGAATCAGATAAACCGTAAAATCAAAATAATCTTGAATTATTCGAGATATGATATAGTGTATTTTCTTTGCGTGGCGGTAAATATGTGCGACAACAGCTGCGTTTAACAGAAGATGCAGTTTCCCAACTATTAATATAAGATTCTTTAATATCATTGATTTATATGTTTAAATCTAATGGAGGAGCTAAGAAACAATCATATTAAAGAATTTAAGTTTAAACTTCGACATAGCAAGTGTCCATGTCGACATGTTCACTTCTATATATTATATTTCGTTACATTATTATTTTTCAATCTTACTTGATGTATGATCACTTGTGTTACACTTTGGCTACAATTTTTGTTTTATTACTGGACTTGCGGTTTGTATATTATTATTATTATTGCTATTATATATAATTTGGCCTTAAATTGCGCTTTGAAAGTATGATCGTTTATGTTCTAATAAGATTAAGCGATCATTTCGCATCATCTTCTATCGTAAAATCTTTCAACTGATTTAAAATTATTCTGTAATGAAGAAATGATTGACCGTCTCATGAGCACCATTGCTAAAGATATATAGTAATAGATCTTAAGCATATTTGTATTTGTATTTTATTTGTATGTTATTTGTATTTTATCTTCTTTGTATTAGCATTTGTTAAAGATGACTAGAAGGTTAGCCGAAACTCTCTAAAACTTTTAGAGTGGAAGCTCATTCTGAAGAGTAAAATCTCACTCTTAAAGATTGAAAATTAAATCACTTCTTTTCAAGACTGGTTCAATTTTCACTCTTTAGAGTGAGATTTCATTCCAAAGAATTTAAAGAGTGTTATCTTTGTATCGTATTTTTAATAGGTATATTTTTTATTCGGATAAAATCTTTTTATAATTAATTAATTGCACAAGACTTAAAGCGTTAATTCCTATTAACCCATTTTATTTCTTAATATATTTAGAATATAGAGAATATTAAAGAATCTTAGCAGTTGCAATTGCTTTTTCTGTTGAACGCAGCCAGTGATGTCTTCTAATAAATTTTGTTGAGGCCATTAAAACTTTCGGATTCGTCAAAATAAGCCATCGCGAAAATATCACTCACTGGCGTAACGTAAAGTCGTCGACGAACAGCGAGAAACAAACATAATCTCGTGCCGTGGATTTACAGGGGATGATGACTCTTGCCATATAGCTTGACACGATTCCGCGGCATGACCGATTTTCGCAGAGCGGCGGAGAAGTTCGGCGGACGTGCGACGCTCTTGTCACGAATCAAAATTGGATTAAAGCAGTGAAAATGCGAAATTCCGGGACAGAGCCATGATGGAAGGGCCTGGCGCGATGTTCGGCTGATGGCCCATGGGAGATTAACGTCGGATTAAAATTGCGGCCGGTTATTAGGGCGGATTAATAAACGCGAGTAAATCTCGTTCGACAGGGGGCCATCCCAGATTTGCCGGGGGACGAGGGGTGTTCCGTGCCTGATCTTTTTTTTCTCTCCTTTTAATCGTCTTCCGCGCTTCTACGCTAACGACATTCATGCCGCTGATGAGATGTGCAGTAAAGTTATGCGAGAAGATGAATAAGAAATCGGTAGTCAATTCTCCATTGATACATTCGTGCGTCACAATTATCACTATCATGATGTTAGCATTTACAAATGGTCGCGTAAGCGTCGTAAAATCACATAAACATAACATGCGTCACCAAACGCGTTGTTTCTCATTATAGTTATTTCCGTTAATGGATTATTGCCGCATAAAATCGCAATTTGCAGCGTATTTATGTATGAACTATGAAATAATTCGAACTGGATAGCTGCAATATTTCTTACATTACGACATAAAAACTGTATATTACGATGCTTCCTTTAACCGTTTCTTTAATCAACCTTCAAGATGATTTATATACTTAATAAAAATTAAAAGCACATAATAACTATGTCATGCTGATTTAATTTTTGGCATTGTACTTCTACACACAGAAAAATATTATTCTATTGTTATTAAGAAATGAGAAACTGAGTGATTACTCAGTTAATTTTTTTTTCTTTTAAAGTATCGATTATTATCAAAAAATATTTTCTTCATAATAGTCTTAAAATGTATTTATTACAAATTTTAAAGAGAGAAGAGAAAGTGAAACTCTTACTATATATATATTTAAAATAAGAAATTACTTTTTTTTATTAAGAATATTATAAAATTTCGTAGAAAATTATTTATATAATAAGTAAATTGATTTAATTTAATTTAATTTATAATCTCTCTCTCTCTCTCTCTCTCTCTCTCTCTCTCTCTTTCTCTGTCTCTCTTTTGTCAAAGTATTAAATTTACTAGGATTCACAGAATATATTTTGAATCACTTGAACGTTTAAGATAAACTTATGATATATTTAAGGTTATATGAATCTATGAAATACTTAAAACAAATGATTACTATCTGCATACAGTATGTATTTTTCTGTGTATACCAAACAAGCATTTCCGCTGGAATCACGACCTACCGATCGTAAAATGTTTTCGATTTTTTTTAAATTATGCCTTTTAACGACTGAGAATAAGTTAGCGATGTGCATGCGGTCGTACACTGACGAACCGGCCACGAAACATGCCTCCGCAAAAGACGACGGAAATAATAAGCTGAGGTTGAAAAGGGTAGCGAGAGAAGGGGAGGAGGTTGGCAGACAGGGTTGAACGAAGAGAGAAAACGGATGTCGATGCAGTATACGGGTGCAACGGCCTTAAACACGAGGCCGAAGAACGCCATCGTCAACCACTGCCGCCCACTATGACTCCCATATTCTTTTTTTTTCTTTCCCCGAGCACGCTATTGTTATTGTCACAGTTATTATAATTATTGAGCTCATCGTAATACGTCGGGACCAGCCCGCGACCATTAGTTCTGGCGCAGTCGCATGCAAATCTGTCGTGCGGCGTTCGCTAGCGATAAATAATGTCGGTACGTGCAAGGGCGTCGCCAGTATCAGTTTATGATTCCGCGTGAAGATACCTTTATCAGCACGCACAGGTCTTATAGATTCGTACGTGCGAGAACGATCTTGTTACAAAACTTATTTCCGCTCACGCAATTAGCGTGAAATACCATATTAGCGTTATAAGAAGCGCCTTCTGATTTTTTTTTTTTTACAATAAGCCGTTAACCCGGATATACAATAGGTTTTTAAGCCTTAAGCCATAAGAAATGGACGAATCATAGTCAATTATTCTCCTCGCATTCGACTGTAATTGATCAATTTCTTAAGGTTTAAGGCTTAAAGCACTTATTGTAGAGCCTGGCTTACATAAGTTTTAAGTTTCAAGCCGTAAAAAATTGACCAGTCACAGTCGAATGTGAGAAGAAAAATCGACTAGATTAGTTTTTTACTAGATTTAAGCTTAGGTAATGGCTTATTGTAAAAAGCTCATTCATGTTAATCGAATTCTATTTTCTTTTAAAATAAAAATACGATATGAGCTTGAAATATAAAAATAATAGATCTGTATCTTAAAAATGCTTAAAAATGGTGTTCTGAATTATTAACGATAATTTGCGCGATTTATATAAGAAGGTTTAATTATTTGAAAATGAAAGGGCTTATTACTAGTGAAATAATCTACATTTTGTGAGGTAATCCATTTCCATACAGCACACTTTATCCGAGAAATATCCTGGGAATCATCCTTAAGATGTTCAGAAGACATCCCCTGAAGATCTTATTGTATGGATTATTTCCTAATCTTTAATTTTAGAGTTAATTTTCTCTGTTTGTATAAAATGTGGATTAGCCCACTGTTGTAGTAAGCCCTTCAGTTGTGGATGTTGTTTGTAAGCACGCGCAAAAGTGCAATATTACTTCGAACTAACATAGTTACCAGTACTTAAAGGCTATGGTACAAAAAAATGTAAAATGTAAGGCGTAAGCGAATCGGTCAATCACAATAAAAATGTAAAAATAATGATGTAAGCCAAAAGTTTTTTGCTTATACACATATATATTGCTTATGTCTTACTGCTTACGTTTTTTTGTGTGCCATATATAGTCTTATTAAAAGATTATTAAAAAAGACGAATTCTGAAGCGGCTACAATCGCAGCGCAGCAATGCGCGATACCACCGTTACAAGTCCAAACTACATGCGCATGCAAATAACTGTGATGAGTGTAGGCGATCATCTTTCAGATGTGGAAACGATACTTACGGCAATTGTGTTCATCGGATCCATCGTGGCAATCTTGCACGCCATCGCAGTATCTGTTACTGTCGATACATTGACCGTTTCTGCATATGAACTCGGTCGAAGAACACGCTGTACACAGAAAGAAATCGATTATTATATACGAGAGCTATTGTCATTATTGTCAAAATTAAAATTACAACATTTTAGTCAATTTCTAAAAATATACTCGATGTAATTGTAATTATGATGCATTAGAATATAGTGCATTGGACATTAGTTAGACGACAGAGAGGTATTTGATTCTTTGATCTCAAATTCAGGCGTATTTTCCGACAACCATTCGATCCTTTTCAGCCATCAAACGTTAGATTTGATTTTTTTCGAAAACAAGAAGGTATTCAGTCTCAGGTTGATATTGCATGTAAGCGAGTTACGTTAGCTTAGAGCCGTGAAAAGAGACTCGCGCGCTCTTGAGCGAGATTCACTGAATTGATCCTACCTTGCCTGACAACACACGAATAAACCAATAATGGGAGTCGTTTGTTTAATATAAATTCTGAGAAGGTCGTACGTAGCGGCGGGTAACATTTCAAAGGTGAAGCAGTGGCCGTAAGAGATAAGGGTAAGGTTGCAAGATAAGAGGTTGTAGATCGGATAGCGCTTTGCTGCATAGACGCGTCACAATTCTCATTTTTCTTCTTAACATGTACCATTTTTAATACCGTGAATCATACGAGTTTCATGATTTTTACAAGAGGAAAAAACATAATAAACAATTCGATCTCTCACCGATCAGACGAATTTATTCGGCCAGATGGAAAATTTTTGAATTATTAGGTGTATAAGTAAGTTCCCATGATTAATTTTAAATAAATTAATCAAGTATTATGCCTATGAGAGCCAGAGTGTTCACGAGTAAAGAATTTATTCAAGTAGTATATAATGTGATAATACACGTTTCGATCCTATTGCGGATCCTTTTCAAAATCTTAATAATTTTCAATATAATAAATTTAAACAGTAATAAATCATACAATTACAAACTGAGCTTTAAGAGTAATTGTAATTGTATAATTTATCAATGTTTAATTTTATTATATTAAATGTTATTAAGGTATTGAAAAGGATCCACAATAAGATCGAAATGTCTATTTTATCACATTATATACTAATCGAATAAATTCTTTACACGTGAATATCTTGTGTTTGGCTCTCATAGATATAATATTTGATTTATTTTTTGGAGTCTGTCAATTTGTTTTTATTGCAATTTCAGATAGTGCTATAACAACAGTGTATTTAAATTTTCGTGCCCAACTTTTCCATTAGTAAGGTTGATCAATTTAGTTTCGAAAGTTACATAACAATCCGCAGTTAAACATTTAACTACACTGAGAAAAAATTGTTTATTTGATAAAATTAATTTAGATTATATATATATTTTATATATACATATATGTGTGTGTGTGTGTGTGTGTGTGTGTGTGTGTGTGTGTGTGTTGTGTGTGTGTGTGTGTGTGTATTTTTTATGAAGTATATATGTATTAAGAGTCAAATGTACTATATTTGATTTAAATACATACATTCTCCAACAAAAAATATATAGGAAAGATGAATTAAATTAATATAGTCAAATGAACAATTTTTTTTCTCCGTGTTTATTTTAGTTTAATTAAAAATAAATAAAAAAGTGCTTATATTCGCCATTACCTTCACTATTTTTATTGCGGTAAAATCACCACTGAAACAATTTGTGAAACTTACGAAGACAATACTGTATCGGAAAGAGCGTGTTAAGATTGATTTAAAAAATTAAATATGATAAATTGCACTGCAAAGTATTCTTTTGCCGTGATAACTGTAGTACATAAAACAATATAATATTTATATAATATCTCCGAAGGATGGCAAAAAGTAATACATTCGAAAAGCAAATACATATTTTGATTGAAATGTTTGTATCTTTAGTGTTAACATATTTTTGAAAAAAGTCGTATAAATTACATACCTAATATTTACAGAGTCAGAAACAATAACAGTGTTTAGAAAATAGATTATTCTTTTATATAAGGTAATTATTGAAAGAAATTTTAACAAATTACTTCAATTCTGGTTAGCGTTTAATTTTAACGGATATTGTTTTCATTACTAGAATTTCATTCTTCTCCACTTCGACTCTTCTCGTATCTCACAAAGTCAATTGTTAATTGTCTCCGAATGATACACAGCCGGACCGCAAAACAGCGGACGCAATTTTTTCGTTAGTCGCTCGTCCGGGCTCGTTCAATGATCGAGTCCCCTCGGGTTTCGAAATCAGGAGTGTGCAATCGTTCGCCGGCTATCCTATTTCAAATAAACATTCGCCCGCTCGCAAGTTCGACTCCAATTTCATAGGCCGGACGCGTGCTCGTCCGTTTCCACTTACTGATCATGACCGAGTCGCGTTTGCCGTTCGAGCCGCGAACGCGGCAACCCGTTTTCACATTTGTCCCATCGACTAATGCGAAGAGGCACTCGTGCGATTGAAAAAGTGATTTGATAAGTACCAAACACAAAGAGTAGGAAAAAGAAACACGATGCTGGGGCTCCGACTAATAAAACTGAAGTGATGCTATCGATGCTTCGTCAAACTAAATAAAACACAATTTTACATGGCAAGAGAGAAATTGTTTATGTATCATATGTATATAAAATAAAGTAAATAGATAAATAAACATACATATGCATATACATACATTTATTTATTTATTTTATTTATATAAATACAAGCAGTAGAGAGAGAGAGAGAGAGAGAGAGAGAGAGAGAGACACACACACACAAAGACCAAAATTTTATTACAATTTCAATTCTCGAAAAATTATATTGAATATTATGAAAATAAAAATAAAATATATACATATGAATCAACTGTTATGTGTTATGCTATGTTTTTCCAAAATTTGTACCAAACATTTATGTTTTTACTAAACTGAAGTTTACAATAAGCTCTTGCGCGCGGAAATAATATGTAAACGTGCATTGCAACTGAAAATTGATGAAACTCAAACGGGTGTATTAAAAAGTGTCCATTTAATTGCTTAATTTGGAGAATCTCTTAAGTTATGTACGTAATTAAATATACGTAAAACGATGCGCGAAAAGAGGATCTAAGAGCTTTCGGGAAGTGCAGCCTTTGAAAGTTACGGGGGAAAAAAGGGATAAATCGCGCGAAAGCATGCCATTTTGTCTCAAGTGTCTCGGCGGCGAGGCCACAATATTGCATTTGCCGCTCGAATTGCGCGACTCTCGATGGAAGAAGGCAGCAGCTGGGGGGTGGAGAGGAAGGAGAGAGAGAGAGGCGGCAACGGGTTGCGCACGGGGGTTGATCACGTTGTGTAACAGCGACCGGGTATGCTTTGACACAGGAAACTGTCATTCGATGGCAGTGCTCGACGTTGAATCGCGATAACGCAACGGCGCGATGCAGGCGCGACAGGAATGCCCCTTAAAGCGTTCTCTACCCGGGCGCATTACGCGCGTCTCAGGGCGGGCTGTGCCAACGTGCAGGTATCTCACGTTACTCAGGTGGCCACCGAGTAGCAGAGACTGCTACGTTGAAATTCGCACCGCGAGCGGAGCGTGACTGCGCGCAATGCAAATCAAACCGCTCAAGCTTGTTCATTAAACAGACCAGCGCACGCTCTGTCTCTTCTCTATTCGGCGGATAGACGAACCGTAAGTCAATAGGATCCTAAACTCAAGGGTCGGTTACTTCGCGGTGTGCTTCATGATTCGCGTTTGTATTCACAAGTTTTTCGTACGAGTGTTTCGGCTCACTCGCAAAGCTCTTCAACTCTAAGAAGATCACGTTTGATTACGGGATTCGGGACAATTCTGTGAGATTAATTAATCAAATAAGATTAATTTGTAATTTATATAAAATATGTATTTTATAAAAAAAAAAAATAACCCTCTTGATTATAATATATTTATATAAACATTCCTGCTTCTTTAATCTTAGTATTTTATAATAATTTTTAGATAAAAATAATATCATTTTATATGCGTATCTTTTTTAAATATTAATTTTGTGTCTTTATATTATATATTTAACACTTCGTTCTTTCTTACACATTTCAAATCTATAAGTACGACGAAATTTTTATAAGCTGTTATTATATTTACAATATTCCTTATACACACATATAGCAAAATGTACTCCTTAAAAAGAAACAGATATTATATTAATATCAAAAGTCGCGATTTGATTTTTATAGTTTTTGTAATACTACTGCGGGGAAAATTAGAACTTTTGACTTAGACACACCATATCTCAATCCATGTATATGCAATATTCATCGCGAGATGAGAATAACCGCAATATGACGACGGGAAATCCATAGAGCAACTGTCCGTGGTACCGAAAATAAAATCATGTTTCTTTGAATATTTAATGTTTGTGATATCAGAGAGATATCGACAATGTTAAGCAATGTATTAGCAGCGTAACATTGGAAATATGGCGTGTCCCATAGGTACATATATCTGATAAATCGTGAAGCGATTTGGATCGAGGAAAACATTATTAATTCAGAATGTACCGCTTTTACTCCAACATCCTTTATACAATGCATTTAGCTGCTCTAGTTGTAAAAAATTAATAAATACGTTTTACTGACGACGTATAAATATAAAGCCACAATCCCTCTCTCGATGTTATTGGAACAAATTGACTGTGACTAATAGATGTTTATTTAAAACATATTTACCAACAAATTTGTATCCATGGGTATGTATACAATACATATGAGAGAACAAATAATATCTCGTTTTAATAACTCCGTAAACGTAATATACCAAAGAGTAGCGCAATCCGTTTGGCGCATTAATTTACATTCTGCTATTTCAAAGTGCACGCCCGCAATCAGCTCGCTGCTTTCCGCGAGCATTCGGAGCTCCCTTAAAAGCTGCACGAGCTGTTGCACGCGATATTAATGTCGTCGTTACGATACGTCTAAAAACTGGATGGTCGTGACAAAAAGAAAAGGTACGGTCCGCGGTGCGCCTCATGCCGCTACTCCCGACGAAGAAGCAGAGTCTGACAGGCAAAGTACACGAGCCAAGTTCCCGCTGCCTTGTGAATTTAAGGAGGGTAAAGCAATTAAGTCGATAGAACGCTCGCCACATTTGCGAGATTGCTGGATTACGCGACGTTCCGTGCATGGGAAGGAATATGTTCTATCTTTCAGCGAAAGCATTCGAGAATTAACCACCGGAAGTAATAAATTAGTACACATCAAGATGATATATTTTTTCTTACTATTGACCGTTTTTTGTGCCATTATTAATGTTATAATGTAACAAAAAAAAAAAGATGATCATTTTTGTATCGTATTTATCTCATTGTAATGTTTATTAAGTATCAAATTATGTATTTAACGTATTTTGGTGAAGAGAGTTTGTCGATACTCATCAGTTTATATCAAGATGATCGTGCCTTTTGAGAAAGCGGTGCAGTATATTGTTCCAAAGACGTCCGCTGGACGCTTTTCGTATTCTCATAACAACTTCAAGAAGCGTACTTTGAAATAGAAGAACGTCAGCGTCTGCGACCTCGCTGCAGTCGAGGGGCACTCTAGCCATAAATTACACGAATAACTTCCCCGCACGTCTTAGCTGCCGAGGTCTTTGTAGAAGGTCCTTGCGCGCGATTCCGTGCACAGTGCGTCTTTTGCACGCGTTAATCGGAAATAAACCACGGAGAAAAAATAGTTTGGTGAGCACGCCGGCCAAAGATCGGAATTGAGACATGCGAGTACGGTGAAACTTAGCGGGAATTATTTTTGAAATTTTCAATTACGTAACATACACAAAGGTATTATACAAGATACACTCTAAAAAAATAGTGGTGTCTATATAATTCTCACTGCGTCGGTGTTAACATTAACACCAATATAACATGGATTTAACACTATGGGTTTTAAATTCACACCATGATTGATATAAATACTTGATAAATTTATAGAGTTTTTCAAAAATAAAGTTCTTAATT
Organism: Trachymyrmex septentrionalis; assembly: GCF_001594115.1. Lineage (NCBI taxonomy): Eukaryota > Metazoa > Arthropoda > Insecta > Hymenoptera > Formicidae > Trachymyrmex > Trachymyrmex septentrionalis. The sequence continues at coordinate 1,766,326 of NW_017304228.1, read as the reverse complement.
TCTCGAAAGCCTGGATGATAAAATTTTTCGAACCTTATCTGTATATATTCTTTTCAGCAACTGCTAATACATCAAATACTATCTGTTGCCAAAGTACTCCACATATATAGATTTGTAATAGAATCTATATATATTTGTAGGATATTTATTATAGATTAGCCAAAATTATTTATGTTTCGTTCGTTTCTTTTTTTTTATAAAATCGTATTCGTCTTTTTTTTTATAAAAAGAAGAATGTTTAATTACCTATCGCTAAAGTAGTTCATACACATTTATAATCAAATCAGAATTAGGAGCAATCACAGAGACAAAATTAGGAGCAATGCAAGCGTATTATTAATTTAATATAGCACTGATGAGTGTTAAATCCTCTTATCAAAACTATATTCTGGGAAATTAACACTATACAAATAGCACTCTTAAACTAATTTTTAATTTGATTTACTACTTGATCGTCACTCTATTTTCACGCAAACCGTTTAATTTATTAATACCGCAGACTTGCAGAAAGATTAAGAAACTCGAACGATATTTTTTTCTCTTCGATTGATTATCCGATTTTTAACGTCACCTAGGTATAAAAGATCAAGAGGCGTGGCGTACTTGGAACACCACGAAGACTGCAACTTCCAAACTTTTCCCGTTCTAAGCGTGTTAAGATTAAGAGCTATAAAAGAATCAGCCCATAAAAATGTATATTGTAAACATGGGTCCTTGGGACAGAACGTTAACTCAAGGGTGGCGGCAACTGCCTTCTTCGCGACGTGAAAAAGCCTCGCAAACTTTCCCATTTGCCTATTTTACATATACGATGTTTTCCTACTTAATATTTCACTCTCGCAAATTATCATCTTATTCCGGCTCGGATGTTGCGCGAAAATTTATTTTTAAATAATCTCACCAGAATATATAATCCGTATTTATTAATTATGAACGTGGCGATGCACATACTTTGGTACGTGTATGAGAATTTATTAACGCGTTAACAAGCAGTTGAAGAAAATGTATGTGAAAGAAAATTTAGCTAGATTCAAATCTGAAAATAATTTGATTGGATTATCAAAATAATTATTTAAAATTAAGCATTGGTGTCAATGCTACAAACATTTAGCAACTAATTTAAACGTTCTATATACATGGACGTCGACTATAGTGTGACTTATATGGAGTATTCCACACTCGAAATTTTTCCATGTGTGGAAGTCCACACTTGGAAATCCGAAGAATGTATAAATTATTTTTTGACGAAATAATTTATTATTTAATATTTTATTAAAAATGGAAATTAATTAAACTATATATATGAAAAGTAGCGTGTTTCCAACTCGATCGGCGATTGCCTCTTTCACGATCGTCGACCGGTATTTCACTAGTGCCCAGATGTAGCGTTTCGACGAAACGAAAGCAACATTGATCACATTATTACAATATATAAAACCGATTTTGACAGGCGCAAATTAAAACTACATCGAACGATGTTTTATAATATAGTGGAGGCCAAGAAAATAGAGATCTGTAATTTAAAACATGTTAATTTTTTGAAAAAAGATGTAGCCGTGAGAGAAATTATATCAGAATACACAAAAATGATAAAACTTCTGCTTACAATCCCGGCAATATCCTGCATTGCGGAAAGATCTTTTTCGGCTCCTAGGAGATTAAAAACTTATCTACGTCCTACGATGCTTCCAATTTTGTTAAATAGTACGGCTGTTTTGCATATTTATTCAGATGGTGTACAAAATCATAATTTAGAAGCTATGGATGAAATAATATTATAAGTAGGAACAAAATTCATAGTTCCAAATTTGCATGTTCTATATGAAAATATATATTATATATATGAAAAATATACGTAACAAACATATATGTAACAAATAAAAATATATGTGCAAAAGTTTTCATGCAATCATGAGACTTTTTTTTTTGGTTGTCCGTTCACTCTTCGCCAACTCGTTACTCGATACTTGACACAATTTTGAGTTGACGCTCCTGTCTACATATAATTATTTTGATATCAAAATCAAATTATTTTGAATTTCAAAGAAAATTATTTCCAGAATTGTATCTAGCCAAATGTTTAATACTTCAGCAAGATCATTTTTTTCGTTTAAGAATACTATCGAGGATTTCATTATTTGATTCTATTGTAAAAATGGTGTGAGTCAGGAAACTCATGCTTAAAAAATTAAGTAGATTGCCAATTATTTTGTCTAGATAGAATTAGATTTTGAGACCTGCATCTAACTATATTTTTAAATATTTTAGCAAAATCATTCTTTTTGTGTAAGAAGACTGTCAGGATTTCATTATTTGACTTTGTATTGTGAAAATGGCGTGAATCAAGAAATTTATGTTTAAAAAATTAAGCAGTATGACATGCAGTATGACAGGCAATGCCTCGAATTGCACCTTTTAAAAAAATTGCCCTGGACGTTGTAAATCTGAAAATAATTGTGTTGGATCATCAAAATAATTATGTAGAACGCTTAAGCGTGGATGTCAATATGCTGCAAACAGATTTAACATTCTAATAACTAATTTAAACGTCCTATATAATTTTACCTCTAAACAGAATTATATAGAGAGTCAAACAAAATTATTTTTAGATCTGCATCTAGCTAAATTTGTAAATACTTCAGCAAAACTGTTCTTTCCGTGTAGAAAATTGTGAAGAATTTTATTATCTGATTTCTATTGTTGTGGAAATGGCGTGAGTCAGAATACTTGTGGTTAAAAAATTAAGCAGTTTGACACGGATACCTTGAATAGTGCCTTTTTAAAAGATTGTCTGGATGCTGTATATAGAAATTCCGTGTCACATCGTTTGCGCTGCCGTTCTGTTCCTTATCTCAAGCAAGATGTCTTATGCCGCTTCTCGGTGATGGCAAATTGCATCAGGATGTTTAACCGATCGTAAAGGAGGATTTGCCAGCGGCGTCGTTGCGCACCGCAATGCAATTACTTCATTAATCGTGCGATATTGACCGCGATAGAGTAATGAATCCCGGAAAATCGTATGTATTATATCCCTGGAAAATATACGAGTCGTAAGGCTACGCGATGATCGCGTGGGGCACGTAAAATTTTTTTTACGGCATATAAAGCGCAATTAAAAAGCCGGCGGCGGACTGCAGCGGTCGCGTTTTCATTAAATTAACGTTGCGCGACTCCGCAGATTGCCAAGATGCCATGAACCCGTGATATTAAAGCTGTTATTATTACGTGTCATTATTATATTACCATTCTCGCCTATTACCTCTGACGCGATGCGTTTGTTAATGGAATTCTAATTAGGCGGCGCAGAAACCTGCTTATACGTCTTATTTGACAGAAAAAACAAGATACGTTCAGAAAGAGCTATTATATTTACATTGATCTACTCTTGTAATATTATAGCTTAGGCATACCGCCTTATGCACTACCATTCCTCTATACGATGCTTATGTAATATCATTCATCTCAAATATATTAGACTCAAAGATAATACGCAATTACGTCGGTTTATCTTACGCAAATGTTATGCAAATTATGTTTTCAAATTACTGAGTAATTCGCAGTGATGGAATGCATAAAACCACACACGATATATCGGAGTATCCGCGATAGTACGGAAAATCGAAAGGAATCGTCGAGCTAGTTAAACCAGCACTGAAATTCTGTAACTTTTAAGTGTCGGTACCGTTATGTCATGTTGCGCAGATATTTTATATAAAAAAGCTGCATAACGACAATATAACGATAACAAATTGTTGTTAAAAGTTACAAATACAGGATTTCCATTCTGGAACTCTTAACAACAGTGTTATAATTACCCAGAAAATAATTTAGATAAAAAGTCCAAATTCGGAACATGCGTGTAAAGACGTCTTAAAGAGACCTTTGCGAAATCTAAAGGGCGTTTAAAAGATGTCTTGTAAGCCCCGTACTGAAAAAAATTTCTGGTTGAAAATAAACGAACCAGAAGATTGTGATCATATCAATTAGAATGCTAATTATTTCAAATAGAATTATAATTTATAACAGATTTAATCAGAAAATTCTGATTTGTCTATTTTCAACTAGAATTCCTATTAATGCAACCAGATTTCTTTAAAGTGTAATTTCGAACTATTTAGGTGTCCTTACAGAATTTTTTTTTACCATGTATAATGCACAACGACAAGGTAATAATATCGACGGTGTTGTTAAGACAATTAATTTAAAGTAGACCGACGAGAATAAATCAATAAGATTAATTAAGAGAATTAATAAGAAATAAAAAAATCCTATTTTATACCAAAATGAATCTTAGTGCTTAATAAATACTATAATGTGCAAATTTTTACGAATACATTTTTTTCAATTTTTCAAACTATGCGCTGATTCGGTTTAGCTGCTTAAAACGCAATCGCAAACTGAGTTGAAATATCTCAGATTGATCGTCAATTTTAATAAAGTTATTAAGAGTTACAGAATACTGATCCAGCGTATTAGGGAGTTTTTGCAATACCGTTTATCCAAATACGGTGAACGCTAAGGTCAGATTATGGGATTGAGCACAAGAATTGTCGCTTACTTAGAGACTTAAGTTGTAGACGTAAGTAACGCACAAGCTTTGCCGCGTGATGTACAACTTATTGCCGTTTCTTGGAGACACGACACTTACTTACGTCTACAACTTAAGTCTAAGTAAATGTTACGACAATATTTGTGCTCAGATCCCTATCTTTTTCTCAACAATTAATTAAGAAAAGGATAACGTGACTCTTGTATTCTGGATTCACGTTATTGCCAAAACATATTCTGTAACGGCAATGTCGATACCGTTACATCGTCGTTGAGCAGGTATTATATATTATATGATAATAAAAGTCTCGCAATATATATAATGACACCGATACTGTCGTTAAGAATTACAGGATCCTAGTGCAATGTGTTGTCGTGCCACGTGCAATATTTCCGCAAGAGAATCGCAGTACGAGAGCGAGCACAGCGGGAGAAAAGGAAATAAGGGAAGACACGTTTTCCCCGCGCGTCTCGTCACTTAAAGTCGCTCCCGAGCAATTCGTCTCGACGAAGCGACATAATTTCAACGGTGACAGCGCAACGGTATTCTTCACGGTGTTCAACGACGCGTACCGCGAGGACGACCGGCGTTACGAAAACGTGTATCAACGCCGGGAAAAACTCAGCGGCGATATAAAGCTGAAGATATTAGCATGACAAGCAACGTGCATCAAATTGCTGGACCTAAAAGCCGGCCCCAGAAAAGCGAGCGCAACCGCCACCCCCACCGCCCATCCCTTGCTAAATCGTCCGTGCGCTTCTAATGGACTGCCGGCGGCGAAAGTTTCGTCTTCCTCTTGATGCCACCAGAAGATCCACGCGCATTTATCTGACCGACCAAACGTGCTTTTCTCAAGTTCCTGGACGTATGTATACATTTTCGCGGATTCAGAAATTTGTCAAATGGAAGGGGGACATTGACACGCCGCAAACAAAATTTTTTATTAAATATGAAAAGATAAAATATTAAATTATTACATTAAAATAGTATCATTGAGATAGATGATTCATCAAAAGTTTTACTTAAAATTATATTAACACAATAAAAAAAGAATAATACAATGAAATCTGTGTTTCTTACACTTAGAAGTTCTTTAAATTAAAAAATATTTTTGGAATCTTAAAATAAAATGTGATTGAGCAAATTTGCTTAAGTAATTGCTCAATTTCAGAAACATTAAAAATACATTGAGATACGATTTTGGACTAGTAAGAATAAATTTAATTAAATAGAAATATTCGGTCAAAGCGCATATTTAAAGTACTAAAATTCGCTTTGACCGAATATAGGATTTCTCTTGTCCAATTAAAAAAATATATAAGACTTTGCTATAAATATTTTAAAAAAGGATATTCTAAGTTCATGGCCCTCGTGGCCTTTATGACCTACCTCCTCGTTCACTAACGGTTGTATAAGACGCGCAATCGAAGAAAAGAATGACGCGGACACGCATCTTTCCCTCCCACCGAACGGAAAAAACTTACGTTCCGTCGGTGCGGGTTCGTTAATGCACTTTGCAAAATGTGCGCCGCCCGACTTAGATCGAATGAAAAGATGGAAAGGTTTCTCGGTACATGCATACGTATGTACGTTCGCGTATACATCTTGTATGTACGAAGCACTTTAGAGATTCTTGCCGATGCACGAATGCAAATCTTGATGAGCGCGTGACGACAGCGCAGGCGTACATATGCGCATGAATCTACATTCGTACATAATAGTTATGCATAGATTTGCCATGTATAACACTCTGATTTGATATAAACGATAATACATGGTCGGCCGAACGAACAAGAAATGTACAATAAAGCCCATGATCGTTTCATCTGCCGCGTTCACGCAATGCTCCTCGGAAGCTACAATATGACAATTGATGCCGACGATTAATCTTTGCCAGCGATCATTGCCCGACGATGAGGGGTTGGTGAGAGGTGGGATGGAGGGGGAGTGGGGGGATGAAAGAGAGAGAGAGAGAGAGAGAGAGAGAGAGAGAGAGAGCGCGCGGTAACTTTTTAGCGGTGCGCCGGAAGCGGTCAACAGGAGTTCCGCACACGGTCCGGCGGCCGCAGTTTAGTTAACATTATTGTCACATAGATGGTCGCGATAATCGTTTTATAAAAATTAACATCGATTTTATAAGCGAATTTGCATGAAAAATCCGCTCTCGGCATGCCGCGTGGGGACTGCGTATGACACACGTAGCGTGCGTGCGTGTGTGTGTGCGTGTGTCCGCGTACATTCGCGTATATCGCGTGCACGTAGGTGCGATACTCTGGCGCATGTATCGGCGCGTATGCGTTGCCGCATATAAAATCTACCTGCATTACAGAC
>NW_017304228.1:1744177-1759346 GCF_001594115.1 Trachymyrmex septentrionalis | reverse complement strand
GAGAGAGAGAGAGAGAGAGAGAGAGAGAGAGAGAGAGAGAGAGAAAGGAGAGAAGGGGTTGAGAGATCGCACGGACGCGCGCCTGTGTGAATGCGAGACGTGTGGACGGTCGTGCCGCGCCGGGGATTCGACATATTTTAGCGAGCGATTTGCAATTTAAATGTCATAATTAATGACGTCCTGTCGCAATATGCGGCGCGCCGCACTGCACCGCGGCCATTGCCGAAAAGTGGCGAAAAAACGCTGCGCGAAAAAAGTCGCGAAAAGTAATCGCGAGCAACAGAGGAAAAAAAAAGAAGCGCGATGGTAATCGCGAAAGTAGAAAACGGTCGATTCGGTTAAATTTTCGTAGGTTTTTCGCGAGGAGCGTGGGTGAGAAATCTCGTGGGGGATCGTTCGTAATACCTGTACGTTACATTAACGATTGGAGATTGCGTTCGCGTTCGGGTCTCTTGATCAATCAGAGAGAAGCTGCTGGATAGCAGTACCTTCCTAATTGGTCACGAGACGCGGACGCAATCTCCAATCGCTAGTGTGATACGAGTGAAATACGTGTCGCATTTGTTCCTTGAATGTCCACGAATAATTGACGAATGAGAAAACTCGCGGTGTCATTCGATTCATCCATGAAATCGAAAGGATTCAATGTGTTTCGCGGGCTCGGTGAATTATGCGTCATAGTTTCGTAATGGAAAATAGAAAGCGTAAATAAAAAAAAAAATATGCATAATCGTATCGAATGTCAAACTTTAAATACAAAAAAAAAAACTCTTACGAGAGCACCCGGCAACCATTGGAGAACCCCCGATCGCCCGGAGGGGCGCAAATGCATCGTAGTAATGTATTTTCATTTAAATCCATAAGCGCGGACTGTGTTCACATGTGAATGTTGTTAACATTATTACTTTCGCGTCATGGTTACTTGAAACCATGCAGATTTCTGTCGTATAACTGCGACGAGTCGGCATAATTAACGCGTTGGTCTCGCGGAGTCATTTAATCCATTTAATAATTCTGCTGTTTAAATGTTTACACGGCGGCGGGACGCTGTCAGCGTTAATCATGCGTGAATCCGAAACGGTCTAATTGAAGTCTCTTGTAATCAGTACCTATTTCTGGAAAGCCTGTACCCTGGACAAATATTTTATTCAATATCTCGCTGTATATCTTGCTTTAATAGAAACCATTTAATGCTTTGATCTAAAATCAAAATTCAAGTATGTGTCACTGCACTTGTTTTTACTGATAAAGATCTTATTTTGTAAAACTAGATATTATTTCGCTTATGTAGATAATTAGTTGCAATTTCAATTCCCGATTCATCATTAATAAATAAATAATTTCCGTAAAAATAATTTAATAAATGTTTAATTATTTATATTAATGCATAAATAAGCGTTTATTATATATTATTCATTGTTTATTGTACATTAATAATGTGCTAATGTATAAACAATTGTCAAACCTTTTGTATTTCAATAACAAGAAAAATAACTATTTATTTTAAAGGTCTATTAATTAATACTTACAGATTGAGAAAAACTTGAGAAGAACTTTCTACATAGTTTTTATCAGTATAGGTACATCTTGTTGTCAATGAATATTCAATTTTATTGATAAAATATTAATTATAATAATATATTGGGGTAATATGTTGTAAAATTGTCACAATTATTTTTATTTTTACATATCTCATATATCTAATCGTATTTGTGAGAACTTTTAAATAATTTTCCTTTTAAAATCACATAACAATAAATTACGTAGTAAACCTTACTATGTAAACTTTATTACAATTTAAATAATATTTTTAGATCCACCACTTTGATCCATTACTTTTAATGTTTCAATTTCATTCCATATTTAGCGATTCCTCAAATCTTTAATAATTAGACAATAAGTGTCCCATTTCTCAATAAAATCAGATTTTAGAGGGCTAAAACATATATATATTTCATATTTAAATTATACTCATAAATAATGAAATAGCTTGAAATTAGGACCTCGTATTGAGATCTACATAGTATAATAGCATTAATGATCTTGATCATATTGCTGTCAGTCTAATTGAATGTTAAAGACTGCGAGCCGCATGCACTTCTTTATTCGTCCTTCGTGCAACGACTTTGACAACGCAATCAAAGGGCCCTATTACCCACGCGAATTTCGCGTAACAAGATGCATGCGCTGCAGCTTGCGCGACGGCTATAATCGCGGTGTATACAGCAGGTTGAAATATCGACAGCGCGCGGGCGTATACGCGCATACAAGGTAACTAGAAAGTAACCCGGTCGACCTCCCGTTATGCTATTTTTTCGCTTTGTACTCCCGCCGGTGATGGACTCCTGATCGAGTCGCTGCCATGCCTGCCGGTGGCGTAAACGACGAACGCAACGCAATCGCGTCCACAATCGAGCCGAGCACGACGCGTCACAATCGATAAGACGATTGTAATTTATCGTGCCTCGATGACGACGATCTTTTTCCACCTGGTGGCCCCATGAAAAGGTCGCGGCTAACTAATGGGAATTCGCCGTCGTGACTGAGTGCTTTGAAAATAATTCAATGTACATTCTATTAAATATACTCTATTAATAGCACTGGCAAATCGCGGTGCTTGCACGATTATTGCGGATATTACTTCAAGGATCGTGAAATTAAAAAGCTTCCAATTTTTAACCGTATATCAGGAATCGTCTATTACTCGCGAAGATGAGCGTGAGAATTATGAGCGTGCGGAGTCGTTTTTCTTTATTTGCTAATTTTCGCAGTATGAAGATGGGCAATCCGTACGTGCGTGCATGCGTGCGTGCGCGTTTCGCCGACCCAAACCATGAACCATCCTCCGGGCGATTTCCGAGATAAAAGAAACCGCGGGTATATCTCGAGCGCACATTAATTTCCCGTACGCGCTCATTGTGTCACGTGGACACGAGCTTGCTCTGTTGTGCAGAAATATTTTTATTACCGTCCACGAGCGATACGTCTTCACGAGGAAAAGGCGAAGCAGCGAGCAAGTAGAACCCGTCTAGAAAGGGGAAAAAAACGTAAAGGAGGGAGTGCATTTTACCTACAAGCGTGCACCTATGTATGTAACTCGATAGCTCATTAATAAACAGGACACGAGTTGATAATTAATCTCGTAGTTACATTTATAATCATGATATCTCAAAGTTGTATCTTTAACTTTCTACATTTTTTTTTTTTGGAATCTTACTTTAACACACATTCTAGTATAATAAGCTGTTACTTAATAAGCTTCAAGTCTTAAGAAGTAAGAAAGTGACTAATCAGTCGTATGTGAGAAGAATAATCGACTGTGATTGGATAATTTCTTACGGTTTAAGACTTAAGGTTTAGGTAAGGACTTATTATAGAAAGCTTATAAAGAGTGAAAATTGTGCCATTTTTGAAAAAGGGTGGCTTAATTTTCAATCTTTAAAAGCCAGATTTTACTCTTCATGGGTCTTCTATAATAAACCATTACCTAAGCTTGAAGTTATTGTAGAAAGCCCATGAGGGTAATAGACTTTCTACAACAAGCCATTACCTAAGCTTTAAGTCTTAAACCGTAAGAAATTGATCAATCAAGTCGATTATTCTCACGTTCAAAAAAAAAAAAAAAAAAAAACTGGTCAGTTTTTTACGGCTAAAGACTTAAAGCTTAAGTAAGTAATGGCTTATTGTAGAATGCGTGTGAGAGTTGTAAAAGTTTTCGAGAGAACGCGTCACCCGACGCATCCATGCAACGATCCCGGGCTTTCTATTCGCCGCCGGTCGTTTCGGTCGTGCGTGCGTGCAATTGTGGGAATCGTTGTCGCTCGATCGACCTCCGGAGTGCTTAACGAACAGAGCGACGGTCCCGTTGTTCCGCGACCGAGTTTGCGTCTCGTCGGAATGTTGATCGTGTCGCGTGCGGATCGCGACGCGATAAGCCGGCGAACGGCTGGGCGAAACCAAGCGCGAGAATACGCGAGAAAAGGGAAAGGACATCGATGTGTAAAATTGCGCGTTTCTTCGTTGCGCGATTTCCCCGAACGGCCCCGTGGCAACGTTAACGCGGTGTAATTTGCATCGCCGGCGATGCAATTAAGATGCGCGACACGTGCGCGCGGCAGTCGCCGTAGAGCGTTGCGCCAATGTATTAAATTAAACGGATGCGATCGGCGGTGGATAAAAATAAAATTATTAGCAAGCTCGGGAGTTCGTTGCACTAATTCAATTATTAACAAGAGCGTGGCGAGGGGGAGGAGAGGGAAACGGAGAGGGAATTATTTAAATAGTTAAGCCCAGAGTGGACAACTGGGGTGGATTAAAAATGGTTCGGCTCTCTTTTCCAATTTTTAAACATTTTTTTGTATTTACTATAACAATATTACTATAACAATATTAAAAATGATACATGTCATTTTTAATATTTAATGTAGAGAGAATTTAATCAATGTTTTAATATATGATATATATTTTTTATGATATTTGTTTATCTATTTTCAATTATATAAGCAGTATTTTATATTTATATTTCGACATTCTTAATGCGATAAACATAACTTTCTAGTAATATATTGGACTTTAAGGGTACAGTCGATTTTTTAATGAGAATTCTGGTAGATAAATTTAATTTGTAAAAGATAAATAAAATACAATCCAACTTCTGTGATAGCAAAAAAAGTTATTAAAGCTTTTACATGTAGGTATGTAAAAATTTTTCAGATTTTTATACATTTCGAGACAATATAAAAATCTGAATTAAAGTTCGAAGATTTAGGTTGCAGACGAAGAGTCGACATTTCACATTAGCGATGGAGGATTAAAATTATATTATACTAGTATATATATATCTTTTAATTAAAAGATGTAACTTAGAATTAAAAGATGTAACTTTTATTCAAATTAAAAAGATTAATTTGCAATTAAAATTTTTAATTATGAAGCAAAAGAACACGAGAAGAGGAAATGTTCAGAATCTATTCTTGAAGACAACGACGACATATTACGACAACGGAGCGGAAATGGAGCCATGAGGATAACTTGAGACCACACGACGCGATGGTATAGTAAGATAAAATTAATATGCTGACGAGTTCCGTATCCAGCATCTCTTCACGAGTATCGCGATTTCTTTCTGACCCTTGAATAACACTCTCACATCTCGTACAATCACAAATGTCACCTTTCGACTACTATTTCACTGGAGATTAACGGCTATTCTACCAAATATCGATTATCATTACCAAAATTAGTATTAAGTTTATTTACAATGCTTGTACTTTTTGCATTCTCTCTTCTCTCTCTCTCTCTCTCTCTCTCTCTCTCTCTCTCTCAGCATCTTTGTTTTCACTCTTTTCAATGTGTAAATTTGTATTTATCTCTTGTTTCAGTATTAAAGATCCAAGCTTAATCGCTTAGCCTTTATTTCTTATTTGTGTTCACATCTCTTGGTCTAAAATATTTTAATATTGTGTTTACATCTCGGTCTAAGATATTTTAATATTATTTATATTCATCTCATTTTGAATACAAACATTTTTGAGGATTTAAAGTCACGCGAATAAACCTATTGAATTGTATTCTCTAGAAAAAGAAAGGTCATCAAATTTAATTCCTCCATCAGAAATTTCTTTTGAAAATCGGAGAAGAACAACGCTCATACTTAAAAAGAACTCATCAAAATTTTGAGTGATTAGCCAGAGATTTTTTCCGTCAGGAGAGTTGGAGATTCTATCAAGAATTCCAATCGAAAAGCAGACAGGTAGCAATCGTGCTTGTAATACTCGTATGTATCGCATTTATTACTAAATATCTTGATGTGATTCTCAATCCGGAATAATGTGCCACCCACGTTTCACGTATATTAGATGAAAATCAGAGTCAGCCGCTCGATATTAAATCAGTGATCGGCATTAAAATATAAATACCGACTCTTGTCCTCCATTAGACGGTCCGTGATTGGCGTGTATCAAAGCACGTTTCGTCATAGCAAATCGCCGTTATCTCTCGGGAATACATCCGACGCTACGACGGAATGAGAAAATTCTCGCGGTCTGTTGCCTTAATAAATACGTGCATTACGTAGCATCTAAAAATAAGCGGATAATACAACGGTGTGCTCGAGATAACGCGCTCGTTTACATCATTCGATCTTCGGTGTAATAGCTCTACACGGTGTACGCGCGTTAGGGGCTGTAAATAAACGCGCCGTCATACGCTCATCCCGAATGATCGACGGGGATTAAGATACTCTTTGCGCTAACGGAGCGCTGCATTTTCACCTTTTTGCGAACTCGTTAGAGTTAGTGTTAGAAATAATAGAAATAATAACATAAATGAAACGGTTTCAATACCGACGTGTATCAAATGTTACACTTAAGAAAAATTCCAAGAGCGAATCGTAGTAAACAACAAAAAATTCAAAATCGAGATACAAACCGTTTTAATAATGTCTTTTAGATGTCTCTTTAAAAAAATGTCTTTAAAACTTCTCTTAGACGTCTTTAAGATGTCTTATCTCATTTTTAGACATGCGTGTTGTCTGAAACAACATTCCTATCGACAATTGTAGAATGGAAGGATTATTAAAAAAAAATTTATTAAATTTTAATAAATATTTGTTTAAATAATACTAACTAAATATTTACTAAATGTAAAATATATATTTGTTTGGTATAAAGAATTATTAATTTAAATATAATTTTTTTAATGGATAATATTTGTTTACTATAAGTAAATGTTTAATTAGTACTATTTGGACAAATATTTATTACAATTTATTAAATTTTTCAGTGTACCTATTTGGCAGTTCGTACGAGATGTTTATTAGATATAACGTATGCCGATAGTTTATTAAGTCAGTTCAATATGTAACACAATGAATTAAACTGAATTGCAGCAAAAAGAGTATTTAGATACTTTGTTGGTATAATTAATATATACTATAAACTCATTTATAAAAGAAGTGTAAAAGATATTAAAGAATTTACGAATCAAAGATCGATGAAAAAGGAGTGTTAAATGGTTTGCCACTCAGTGCGATTAACTCGCGATCTGTAGATTTGGATTCGATCTCACCTACGCCCATATACGCGATTTTTCTCATTTAAAAGCCGAAAATGGCTCTATCTGGTGATTAAGAGAAGTCATCAGCACCGTTAGGATTCGGCGTTAAACTGTAGGTCCAAATTACTAAGAGTAGATAAATCTACTATTCGAAGAAATAAGCTGAACCTCTGCTCTCCGAGGAAGTTATAAAGCTAGATCGCAAGATCAAAAATTAACTCATGGTACTTACATCAGATGCTAGATTAGAATTATGTATGCCTTCTTAGTCTTGATCTTGGTAAATTCCCCCGTATAGTTTTTTTTTTCGATCATATTATTGGATCACAGTATTATGCGTATCAGTTTTAGCTTTAGAGCCTCTTCGGGGACAGAGGCTCGCTTACGTTTTTGCATTTGATAGTAATGGCATTCTTACTCTTTAAAATTTGTTAACACTCGAAGGGACCTACTCTTTAACGCCGAATCCGAACGGCAAATGCGCAAGGCGCATACGCGACCTTCCTAGTCTTCTTGAATAATAATACGGTCTGAATGTTCGCAAAACACCACCTTGGGCAATGGTTACACCCGACAACAGGTTGTTCAACTCCTCGTCATTGCAGATGGCAGATGATTGCAGGTGACGAGAGATGATTCTAGACTTCTTGTTGTCGCGAGCGGCGTTGCCAGCCAACTCCAAAAATAATATGCAATTCATGAAGATAATTCTATATCCGAACTAAAGCGAGTCTTTTTGTGTAAATTTTACAATTTCCAGTTGAAGCAAATTATTTATTGATCTTGAAATATATAATCCTAAAGCAGAAATGTGTAATATTACAAATTGAATTTGCAGTCAATTTAATTACTAATGCTAATAAATATCTTTAAAAGGCCGTAAAGAATTTATTACGTTTGAGAAATATTCACTCAGCTGAGATTTAAATCTGCATCTTTCTTCCGCGTGGGTGTCTTACCAATTTGACCACCGACGAGGCATGTGATGATATTAATCGCAATAATCGGTGTATGTTGTGTGGAAGAATATGTTTTTTCAAACAACAAAAATAATTTCAACTCCAAATGTTCGTACAATCAAACGTTATTGATTTCTCCATCCACGTGCAATTAACATTACAATGATGCGAATCCTAATGGGGTTTACGATGCATTAGCACGAAAATTATACCTTGTGGATCTTGCAACGATGTATGAATGTCTCTTACTACAGTTTCATAGCGGCGTCTCGTTATCTCGTAAGGGCGCGCAAGCACAGCGCGCCGCTGCAATAAAGAGAGTATAATTTAATTTCTTGCCGCCCTGTGCGACGTTCAGCGTCACAGACTTCGTCGGATGCAGAGACCTTGCGGTGCGACGAGTGCAGTAAAAGCTGATGCGTCGTATGAAATATGCGAATAAGAATACCTGGAATGTAGATAAAAAGATATCACGTGACTCTGGTATCTGACGAGGGCAAGATATCCGCCAGAACGGAGCCACTGAGAGCGGGACTTTACGTCGCCTCTTTCTCGTAAAGAAAAAAAGAATAAAAATCCGCGAGGTTGCGCAAGGTGCGCGAATATTATGAATTATTACGTCGACAAGAAATTCCAACGGTTTATTTTGCGAGAGATTTCTCTTTTTGTCTTCCTTAGCCCTTCTTCTCAATTTTAGGCTGACTTGTTTAAGCCTCTCCTATTCTGTAATTCGTTATGGCATAATGCGTAAGAGAACCAATTAAAATTCTTCTTTTCCGTGAAATGGAAGGAAAGGAAGGATTCTGATTGATTGATTCGCTTATGCATTATGGCGTTGTGCGTTATACAAAAGTCTCTGCTGCGGTCTTAACGACATCGTTACACTGTCCTTGCGCAGCTTTTTTACCATATAAAATATCTGCGCAACGACAATGTAACGCGATGTCGTTACTGTCATACCAAGTTATAGAATAAGGGCTTAGGCGGCGTTCAGAAACTTCACCTGGATACATTCATGTATTATTTTATCCTTTAACATTTGGTAAACAACAAAGATAAAATAATACATGAGTATACTCGAGTGAAGTTTCGGATGAATGCAGCCCTATTTAAGCACCGGTTTCGCCCCTGCAGCCTAAAAGAGGCGCGCGACCAATAAAAATTTTTACGATTACGTGCAACATATTTACGATACTGCTAACCGGAGATATAGAAAATTATGGGTCATGAGATATAGAAATACAGCCGCCGGTATCCATTTCGGTTCGGCTGCTCCGGTAATCTTTGGCACGTAAAGCCCCTGGTGTTTTACGAGTGATTTGAATCAGTCAACTTCAACCTTCCATAGTATGCGTTTTGACAATTCTTAACAATTTTTTAATATATATATATATATAGTATATATATATATATAAATAAAGGAAAATTAATAATATAAAAAGGATACTTTTGTATTTTTTAAGTTACTATAATTATTATTATTATTAAATTATATTAGATTAGTTAAAGCTCTTCATTTTAGCACATCGTTGTATCTGTTAACGCGATTAAAAATTGCACCATATTGTATACAATTGAGATAACTATCATGTCGCCGGTAGAACATTTTAAAACATTTTGTCAAAAGATTTATAGGAAATCCGGTAGATTACACGATACTAAATCTATGGGGTGACCCGAATTGTCGGAGCAACGGAGGGACAGCGAGTCGTCCGGTTTATTGACCTCGCTATATTGACAGTTTAAAAAGTCGATCGATCGTTGGATTGGACAAACGTGGGGGCAGGTAGAACGGGCTTTGGGACGGTGGGAGGATGGCGGACGTGCCAGACGAATTCTAAATACGATTCTGAGACAGAACACGCGGCCGTCCGTCAGTTATCAAATAAATGGCGGCAAAGAGGAGGCGGCCTGGTCCGAATGGCCAGGTTGGAAAACGATAGCGCGCAATGGTTATGAAATAACGATCGCCGGAGCTCGTCGGTCCACAACATGACACGTATACACGACCCGAACATTTATTTATCGACAATTCGTTTTACCTGGTCCGTTATTTACGGCACTCGTGGGCGGGCAGAGAGAACGAGAGCGAGAGAGACAGAGGGAGAAAGGGAGGGAGAGAGAGAAAGAGAGAGAGAGAGAGAGAGAGAGAGAAACTGTTGGGCCGGTTATCATATCGTCGTCGAAACACGGTCGAACACCGGACATCGTAGTTACGTCAAACTCTATCGGCCGGCCCTAGTGACCCTTCGTCATGGGCACGAATTTGCCGGGCGTATAAATCGACAACGGAAGATTTAGGCTGCCTGGCCGGCTGGCTGGGAAAAATCGCGCGGCATCACAAATATTCAACACGTCCGACTGGTTCGCGTAACACATTGATAACGATCATCCTTCAGTTTCCTACGCAGTTTTTACTTTACTCGTTTAATTAATAGTGGTTTCTCTCTGAAACTTTTAAAGCGAATTTCAACTCAATGTTCATTGTTTAAATCCATTTTAGACAATGTATAATTCGCGATAGAATTCAAGGCGAGAGAATTTTATTTATAATTCTATACGTCTCTCTCGTGTAACTCGGGAAATATGTATGAATAATCAGAATTATATATTTATAACTATATGTACAACGCTTTATTTTTATATAAATAAAAGATAAAAAAAAATGCCCAAGATACCCTGTAAAACTTTGAGAATAAATTATGAGATATTATATCTCTCTTTTTCAAGACTGGTTCAATTTTTACTCTTTAGAGTAAGATTTCACTCCAAAGAATATATAGAATTTAAATATCCATAATTGATCAATTGTATTTGGTGTTTTAAAAATTGAAAATCTACAAGTGCCGTGAATAGAACTGTGTCCAATCGAATAGGTAAATTTTATTCATATATGGCATAAATTACAATTTAATTTATTTGATATTATATTTCCTGTAATACAAGACATTTTTCCCATCTATAATTACATTTACAATTTGATACGTAACATTATAAATAGAATTCTATTTCGAATTCTCCCTAGTAGCACAATTATGGGCACAGTATTGTCCAAATATTAGTTCAGTATTAGCCTAATATAGCCCAACATTTAACCAATATGTCGTTGATAAATTGCTCCTAGGACTGTCGCGAATTATAGATCGTACAAAGTTGGCTTTAGAGTGACATTCCTTTAAAAGATTTTCTAATAACTTTAATTTATTTAAAGTTATCAGAAATCTCAAATAAGACACGCTTCATTGCTTCTTTCTTAGCAAATAATATAATAAATGTTAAAATATCTTCTATTATATATAAAATTGAGCAATGTTCATCTTTCTCGTAACGTAACTTATAAATTAAAATATCTTCAATTTATATATATTTTTATAAACTCGATGTCGTGCACTTATTATCTTATTAAATAGCGTCAGATTATATTATATCTTCTAAAGAATCTTAGAATAGAACCAAACGAGTTCGCTTAATTTCAAACATTCCCCTTAATTTCTTGATGCATCCCTGATATATTTTATTTATTTTTACGAACCATAGCAGGTTAAAACAGACTATTCCCTCATTATCGTCGACGAAGCATGGTCAAGCGCTGTGCCGTTATCGATACGACATGGTTGCTTATGCAAATTGCACACTTCTAAATAATTTACTCGCAAATGGAGAATTTTATCCGACTGTGCTTGTAATACGGTGAAATGTTAATGGACGTATCGATAATTTTTCATCATACCAAAATAAACAATGTGATCGCGGTACATCGGTATCGGTTAATTAAGAAAAAGGTCGCAATTCGTCGTTTACATTAAATTAATTATTAAACTTCGTACGTCCAGAGGATTCCGCAAAATATCCCCGAAACCATCATTCGCGTTCAGGAGGTGAAAATTTTCAATTAACATGGTGTAGATTTCTGTAAAAGCGCGCGAGTGTTATCGAGAGTATCGATAGCTTTAATATTACTCCGATATAAATCGTCCGGTATTACTCACCGACCTCGAAACGTTTTCGACCTTCGGTAGTGGCCAGGTGTAATTAATCTTGTTTAACTCCCGCGTCAAAGACGAAGAATGCGAGAGTAAAGGTAAAGCGATACCACATTGTCAGCGTCGATAAATGCATCACCCCGGCGTAAAATGCACTTCCACCGGTTGCGCGGCTCCACGCCTCTTTCCCTTTTACCTTTTTGTTTTTTTTCTTTATTTTTTTTTTTTCGTCGCGTCTGGCGTGTAAATGGCCAAGTTAACGCGCGTGCACGCACGCGTGCGTTGCGAGTTATGTCACCAGGCGTGGAGCGCGCGCTCCAGCCCGGTGAGTTCATCGGCGAGAAATCGAGATGCACATCACGGAAAATAGTGACATCATGTTTCGCGTAACGCCCGTCGGCGTAGCGGCCGATCGTCGGGATGATCGTATAATACGATCGTCCGTTTTTAGCGTCCGCTGACGAATTCGGTGATTTTAGAACGTTCAAATGGTTATTTCGTGCAGAATCTAATGCGCGCGGCGGTAAGCCGCGAACACGCCGCGGCGCACATTTCTATTATTCATACGCATACGTAAACCATATTACGTCGGCTGTCAAGTATTCATAATTAAATCTATTTATGATCCAATTGTATTTAATTAAAATGCGGCATCGCTTGAATTGGAAATCCGCTCATCTCGCCGCGAATGCCCGCGAGCTATATGTGATGCCATGCTTCTCGTTCAACTCTAATTGAGCGGTGCGAGAGCGCGATGCGTCTGCGAATCGAACCGAAGCGCGAGCACTTTGTAGGCCAACGGTTAATCGAGCTCCATCGCGCTCTTCCTTGAAAACAATCTGTCGCCTGTCCATCTCGATGAGCTTGAATTTCACGACTGCCGAACGTGACTTTTCCAAGGCACGACACTTGGGCAAATACGTGGAAGGATCGTTAAAAATGTCTGTATTTATCAATATTAAACTAAGTATCTTTTAAGACCGTAATGTGTTATTTGTATTTATCATTTAATTACACTGTTCGAAAATAAAGACACCAGAATGAAACGAGTCATTTTCTATAGTTTTGTGGATGCTGAATACGAATCCAGATTTTCAAATTGTTCCATCACGTCATCATTTTAAAAAAATTTACATTTAAAGTTTAAAGCAAATTTACATTTGCAAAAAGTGTTAATTTTATGTATTTTGTCGTATTATCACTACGATATATTACGTGCTGGAGAAGTTTTATTGTAAATTAATTAATATCAAAATTAAGCATGTTATTAGGACTTTCAATCCTCAAAACGATTTTTTAGTGTCGCTATGATTAATAAGATATTCATTCGTTAAATATGATATCTATTCTGGAAAAGTGAATTAGTCATTGACGACTTATCAAATAGCTTTTAATTATGTTTAGTCAAACATAAAGGTTTTTTTAGACCGCTGTATTTGAGTCCGATGTCAAAATTGAGAAATTAAAAATCATGAAGATATTTGTATACTTTGTAACAATTCAGACATTTTTCAAGTTTTGACATCCATATTGAATACATCATTTCGAATTTATCAGTTTTTATATCAAATTCATATTCAACCTAAAAAGATTCTTTAAATTTAAATATAATTAAAAGTTATTTGTTAAATCATCAATGATTTAATTCACATCTTTTCCGTAATGGACTATATATTTAAGTGCAAATATCTTAAATAAATAATATAAATATTGAGAGCTCAGGATAGTATTATATAGATATATAAACCTTTCGTTTATTGTGAAATAAATATCTTAATCATCGTTGACACTAAAAAATCTTATTGAAGACTAAAAGTCTTAACAGCATATTTAATTTTGATTACAATAAAGTTTTTTTAGTATGTCATACACCGTAATTAAATATTTTTCTATCGTAAATGTAAATATTTACTAAACATAAACGTATATTATTTAATTTAAGTATTAATTTTTTAAACCAATATTTATTTGCAGTAAAGGAATGTTTACTTAGTATTGTTCAAGAAAATATTACTTAGATTTTTAGAAAATATTACTTAGAAGAAATTATTTTTCAGTGTACACATCTTTATTACACTTAATAATTAATACGTTCCTTAAGAGAAACGAAAGGAGCAAGATGTTCTTGAGAACGAGACATGCATTCTGTGTATTCTGTGTCAATGTCAGAAATTCGCTCGAGAAGCGTGTTGCGGATCAGCATAAAACGAGGCTCGCTCATTACGTTCTCTTACTGTAGATCTAATTAAGCATTCCGGCAGGATAATAAAGCTATCTTGAACGAGCGGGAATGAATTATCGCTACGAAGAGGACGACAATAAATTCGAATGCCTATTCCGATTCCGCGACTGTCACTCGAATCCGCTGAACTCGTGCTTCCAAAAATATGTAACGATATAATTGGACGAAAGAATTTACCGAAAATATTCACATTCGATTTGTGCAAACGCGTTATATTTTATGTAACATTGCATATATTCAGCCTCCTCACCTCACGCATCGATTCTCACTGTTAAATACTTAAATAGCAACGTGTACAGCGCACGTTGCAAAATTTACAGATGGTATCGACAGTCAACCAAATAAGGATCATGCAAATATTTGGTTACGCGCACCGTTCTGCCGATAATCCATTATGTCGTGAAACTTTTAGCATGCTGATCGACCGGCTTTACCAGCGACATACTGTATCAATGTCGTGGTAAGGAAATATAGATTACCGTGTGTCCTAAGCAAAGTGCCAACTCCAAGAAGTCTCATTAGCAACAACATCACTTACTTGCGCTGCATCCAAACCCTTCATTTTGATTTTTACAGCTGATAAATTAAGAGGATGGGAGTCACAAAACTGCAGTTTATTCCCAGACAATAAAAAGTCCAAAATCGAGACATAAGATGTGTCTTTCTTAGTCATCTTTTAAGAAAATATCTTTAAGATGTGTTTTATAGACGACGTTTTATGTCTCGTTTTGAGACATGTTGTTTGAATTATTTAATATTTGAATGGTCCAAAGTCACGCTTGATCGATTGTGATTAGAGACCTTCTAATAAGAATCTGAATACAAAAAAGCATTTTTTATTGGTCTGCCATGTTTTAATAGTTCTTGAAAGAGAGAGAGAAATAAATCAGAAAAAGATAGAACGGAATGAAAAAGAAAAAGAAATAGTA
>NW_017304228.1:1732953-1744077 GCF_001594115.1 Trachymyrmex septentrionalis | reverse complement strand
ATATATATATATATATGTTCTTCTCTCTCGCAGATTTTTGTTACAACTATTACCCTGAACAAAATACAAAACGATGGCTCATGTCCAAACTCTTATTGAAGGATTTCTAGTTTATGATGAGCTCTCTTTGCTTTTTAAAACTCGGTTTCACAAATGTGAGATTAACTTTAATCTCAATTTAACTTATTATTTATCTTTTTCTAATTTTAAATCTTAGATTAACTTTAGTAAGTTAAACCGAAATTGAAATTAAAAAGATAACTTACTATTCCTCTTTCTAATTCTAATTCTTAGAATTAGAAAAAGATAAAGAATTAGAAAAAACAATAAAGTTAATCTCACATTTGTGAAATCCTTATGCTATCAAGTTCTTTTACACACTCATAAATCGCTGTTTCCAAATCTTTCGTGTTTAAAGTTTGGACGCTCGTACTATTTAGGGTGCACCCACCGGGTCTTAGGCACGTTTCTCAACTTTGTGTTATAATCTTGGACGAGTGAGAGCCTCGGTAAATTTAGGGTTGCGCCACCGATTTCTCCGGGCCACAAACGCCAATCTCGTCGCCGTGACATCGTTCACCATCGATAAATCGCGCTGGGATGATCAGGTGAGATCAGACGTGGGTGACCCGACAAGCAAACTCGCGCGCGTCGAGCGTGGGAGTTCAACGGGTGCCACAAAATCTAACGATTAACGCGCGTGATTCTTGGAAGCGTCTCGTGCGATCTGGCGCACTCTTGACGCGACGCTTATGCAACCGTCTGAAACTTATGGTCATTCGACTATCATCTGCGTGCATGACGCCACCTTTCGTCTCATCTGTCCGTATTTTACGGCGGTCTCGTGCCAACAACGAGACGTCTCTACTCATAATCGCGGTTCCGCGACATCGCACTCGGTCTGTTTTATGTCTTGTTGCCGCACAGTGATGTCATCGCGAATTCGGCTCTCTGTAGATGTTTTACATGACCATTGACCATTCATGATTGATGACGGTTATTAAACAATTTAAGAAGGCATTTCTAGGCATTTTATGTTTTCAGGGACTCTTCGCGCTTTCAAGTCGAATTACATTACAAATCAGAAATTGATTTTCTAATTATGGCAAAAAGTAAAAGTTGACATAAAAAAGTTATATTAATATCTACACACATAAACAAATGTTGAAGAAAGTAATTTACAAACTTTTATTTTGATATCGGTAAAAAACAACGGTCTAAAATAACTTTAAGTAATATATGAAGATAAAAATATCTGTCAGTATATATATATATATATCATTTAATATATTTACTGAATATATTTTTAAACGTATGTAATCTAATTGTAATACTTCCTTCATAATCAAGCAAAATAATTTTATTGAAAAGACGATTTGTGTTTTATTAATGAGAAACGATTGTCCTTTTAAATGCGACAAATTAATCGAATATTCATTACGTTTTCCAAGTGCGCAGATAAAACTGTATTACCGAATCAAGACTAAATGTGGAGGATTGTGTGCAAGGATAAACTCATCAAGCGAAGAATTTCGGTTGATAGCTTCCACGTGCCGCGAAAGCCAAATGCAATTCTTATCCACGTGTACTTTGTTAAATCTATTTCCATCTCTCCTGACCGGAAACACGTATATAACACTCGCTATATCTCGCGCAAGAACGCGAGCGAATCGCTCAAGGCTTTTCAGTGAATCCTGCATGATAAAAGAGGAAGCTTGCACGCGTCAGCCGCAACGCTCTGCCAGTGGTTTTTAGTTTCACCGCACTAAAAGCACTTTTTACGTGTATTAATCCATAATAAAAGCCGTACTGTGCGCCACTTGGCACGTAAAGTTATAGACAATCAATCTGACATGGGCAAGATATGAGTATTATAAAAATTGAGATCAAAGTTATCGATAAGCGGAAAGAGAGAGAGAGAGAGAGAGAGAGAGAGAGAGAGAGAGAGAGAGAGAGATCGTCCGAATAACACTGAAATTTTCACAAATCCCGCGAATAATAAATGTACCATAAAATGCTTTTCAGATCCAAAGGAATCAAAGGGATGTGAATAAATGAAGGGATCTCTTAATAATGCCCCGTGATTTCGAGTCTGGATCTCCCTGCGGTCCAGCCTGGAACTTGGCGAACGGAATGAAGAACGGGTGAGCCGAAGGGGATGTACGACAGCTCGATACGAGCGGAGGGGAGGACGTCGGATAAAGATGTGCCGTCGATTACATCACGGGAGAAACATCTTAACCGTAACTCGGGCGCTCCAGTGTACGCACCTACGAGCAGTGTGCTATTCCAATATGCATTAGCGCGGCAGGCGCGCAACATGAACGCCAAGGTGAACGTAGATGACGAATAATTTATTGTGCAGTCATGGGCTCGCGATATCGAGCGTCCACTATTTACCGTCACGGTGCGTACGATACATGTCGTCTCGCCTTTCGACACGATCGCACTTACGGACTTATTATAATCCCGGTCTTTTACAGCGTCGTACTGTCGAGCTTAAAAGTCGCTCGAAAGTTTGTCGCCTGTCTGTTGGAAAATCGTAACTGCGATGCAGCGTATACACTAATTAAAATGATATCCCGAATTGAACTCAGATTGATTATTGTTTAATCAAGTCCACTAGCTACTTCCGTATTCGATATTATATTATTAATAATGAGAGCTTTGTAATATGTAAATGTATCAACGTATATGAGTTATTTGAATGATATTATTATTATTATTTTATCTGTAGATTTATCATTTCATTAGATTTGTTCTTCTTTCCAGACAACTGTCAAGGCTTCTTTATAGACAAATTGCTTTATGTATGGATAAATTGCACAAATATGAAATATCATTCAATAGCAACATAAATTATTTATAATATTGTTATTATTATTATATTACATTTACACAAACACATTTTTATTATTTGATTATCAACAATATAATACAATTATATTATATAATAATTATTTTATTAATTTGCCGCTAAAGCCATTTAAAGCAGTTCGTTCAGGCGATTAAGAAGATAAAAATAATAAAAGAATTATTAATATAATTTATTACACATTCAGTAAACAATCAATTATGTACAAAACATAAGTAAATAAAAATGTATATATATATGTGTTATTATAAAATATTCATGGAATGTATTTGCCCTTCCTTCTTTAATTGGCATATTAACCCGAATTATGCAATTGCATGCCTTAACAAATCAGAAGAGATGCAAGCGTGTCGCGAAGAAGTTTTGCGATGACGAGATTTTTCGCAGATCCATTCACTCAATAAGAGTACGGAGAAGCGAATCGTTAAGTCGGCAGCCCCTCCCGCAAACGTGGTAACAATTTATATGATTATATGAGATCCGCTTGGACGCTCTGATTAAGTCTTATGACCCATAATCGATGACATGATAATGAGAAGTAAAGAGGGTTTTTTTTTAATGCGTATACAGAGAAAACGGTTTAGCTAAAGTATTTAAAAGTTTAGTTGATGCAGATCTGAAAATAATTTTGTTTGAACCATCAAAATAATTAAGTAAGACGCTCAAACTGACTGGAATGTTAAAACTTTTTGCAGCATTGTTATCAACGTTTAAGCGTAATTACGTTCTACGTAATTATTTTGATAGTTTAACACAATTATTTTCAGATCTGTGTATATCTAGTTAAATTTTTAGATACTTTATTAAAAGTATCCGTTCCATCCGTAAGAGTCCAACTGAAAATAGTTTGATAAATTTCGTCCGAGTTGAGCCAGTTGAAGATTCGTCCCTAAAAAGTTATGAATCAGCGCGTGATGCGGATTGATGATGCATCGTGACACTTCTTTATACTCCGTTACTCTCCAGTATATTTTTATATTATGACGTATACAATTATATATGTGTGTATATGCGTGTGTTACTCGATAAAAGATTAGAATTAATTATATTTAATTGTAAAGTCTTAGAAATGTTTCTTGACAATCAACATTATTTTTTAATCAAATCTAAACTAAATGTGACAAAAATATAGAAACTCCAAAATTAAAAAAATGTCTTCATCAAATCTTTAAGATAAAAGAAAGAAAATTTTAATTCTTCTAATAAATTATTCACAATCAAGAAGCTACTTCGATAAAAAACACATCTTTTATAAATCAGTTCTTTATCTTTTGCCTTTTAATAATTTATTACCTTTATTTTTTCTCGCACATTATGTTAATACATAAACTATAATAAAAAGAGGATATTCTATTAACTATATATTGAGATAATTTTTCAAATGTTAAAAATATCTTCCCTAAAAATTTTTGTTTTTTACTTCATCAAAGAGGACAGAAAGAGACGTTTTTCATTAAATAATAAAGAATAGATACCTGTGAATCTTTTTCTCGTCGAACAAAAAATAATATCTTGATCGACATTTTTTCTGCTCATTACATTTTCTTGCGATCGTACCTTATCTCAACTTTCGAAGGAGAAAGAAGCCGAAGGAAAGGCAAAGAACGGGAAAGAGCGAAGAAAGAAGAACCAAAGAATTTGATAGACTGTAGGGGGGTTAGTGGAAAGCCGCGATGATGCGTGTGTGCCCCTAGTAAAGCATGTTTACTTCGAAGGACGCGAAAAGGATGGGAGAAGGAGGAGCTTCAAATCTAATAAGTCCCGAGAGCAAATATCTTCACGGAGGAAAACGTCGTTCCACTACATGGTGGATATATTTCCGACATTTTTTTTCCTAGATCGTGACGGCTCTTTGTACGCGATTTTCTACGACAGTCGCTGCTATCAACCGCGTTTATCGCGTAATTTTCACCCGGAGATAATCAACAATTATGTTGATAATAACATCTCAGACAAAAGAGTTTAAAAGATGCTACAAATTCATTTAAATCTTTTAAATGTCTTTAGACGACTTTTACGTTTGGAATATTTATGTCTATACTTTCTGTTTTATATTTCATTTACATCACTGCTATCTGTCTGGACATAAAACACAAAAAATATTTAATACCTTTAAACACCTTTTCAATATGGCTAGAGATCCTCAAGTAAAAATCTGGACTGAGTGTCTAGATTCTTACTTGGGGATTTCTAGCCATATTGAAAAGGTGTTTAAAGGTATTAAATATTTTTTGTGTTTTATTTTTTAGAGATCCTCAAGTAAAAATCTGGACTGAGTGTCCAGATTCTTACTTGGGGATTTCTAGCCATCTTATTTTTCACGAGAGTATAAGGTGGACCAAGTAAAGCTTATATACTCTACTACGGAAGTTTATATACTCTGCAATAAAAAGTTAAATATTTCTGCTATATTGGTCTCGAGTGTCTGGACTTTTACTTGAAGATCTTTAGATATATCTATTTTTTTCCCTAATGTGTTTCTCATTGTTTATAACTTTTTGATTAATAAAGATACATATTTGCTTGACATTTTTATGTTTCTTAACGTTTCTTTCGATCAAAATAAATTTTTTTACAATATGTTTATAAAAGTTATAAACAATTAATTTGGATTGAATATGTCTAGAGATCCTATAATAAGAGTTTGATCAAAATATGAATCAGATCTCTAATTAATTCTCCATTTATGATATACTTCGTACATTTACAATAAGTTCGTAAATTTTTAAAAACAAGAAAAGGAAGAAAAGAAAAAGACAAGTAGTTATAATTAGACAAATTAATTATTATTTCAGTAACCGTTGTCTTATTTTTTTCTCTGCATATGCATGTATCTGTTATCTCTTTCTATCTACCATTTTTATTTGCTTTGGCCAAATTCTTATTATTATAGGATCTCTATAATAAGCCCATATATATAATTATTATATCTGAATCACAAGAAAAGAGTACATGTGTGCAATTTTTAAAAAAAGATTAGAGTCCGAAAGTGAAACAAGGAGGTATAATTTTTTTATGCGTTAAATATACACTACCGTTTAAAATTATTTGCCCACTCTGTCTTTCTTAATTAAATATAGACGAATAAATTTTCATTTTTTTTCTTATTCTTCCAGATATTAGATTTAATAATAATGTGTTTAATAATTAAAAATGTTTAATTCTCTATATAGAATAAAAGAATGCAGTAAAATTAGAACGAAATTCAGGTGTAAAAATAATTGGGATAGGTAAATACTTTTGATATTTAATAAAACAGTAACGTAGATATATAACAAAATAAAATTTGCAGACCATAATTTTATTTAAAATTGTTATTAATATAATTTCAAAAATATACAATTTTAATTAATTAATGATCAAAAGTTTTATGATTTCAGAAAAAGTATATGCACTCTTAAAAGTGTACAGTATATTATTTCTGTAGTATAGCGTTTAAGGATTAAGAAAAAATCAAAAAAGAAATTTTACTAGCATTTACTTTTAACGATCGTGTTTAACGGCTATCTTATTATACTGACGTTCTAAAATTGTCGAATTACATTGGTTTTCTAAAAGCTGATCGTTCAACTTTTGCGACTACAATTTTTTCGTTTCGTAGCGTAAAGAAGAAATTATCGTTGCATGAAGAGTACAAAGAGCGATACTGGAAAAAGTGGACGCTACTGTGAAAATATCCAGGCTAACGTTGTCACTATCGGAGGAATTAATAGTTATGGAATGAACCGAACGCTGCCACGACAGGAAGCCATCGATACTAAAGCGAAAAAACACGCTTGGGTGAATAAGCATCGCGCAGCTGTCGAATCGTTCAAGCCGCTCGATATCGGACGATCTCGCGATCTCGAGTGTGTGCTTCGCTAAGTCTTTCGTGGGCCGGAAGTGCTACGTCATAGTCGACGGCCACTTCCGATCCGACGATGCTGTAGCCACGTTGCACCCTTGAGAAGAGGGTTGCGCGTCCGTTTGACGGCACCCCGCGCGAAATCGATGGATCGAAGATCCTCGCGCGAGGGCCATGGATTTATGGCATTAATTATCGACGCCTTCGCGTTTTTCCCGCATCGACTCTTTCGCCAGCGTCGAGAGGCGAGGCTGAAATGATGTACATATCGCTCGTAAATCGAGAAGTGTTTAGTCGATCACAATGATCTGGATCGCTTTGAGAGCGATTAAGAGCGACTGAGGTATGTACGCCATTTGAAAAGTATTTTGTAGCCTTTAGATGGATTTCGAATTGAAATTTGAAAGTTGAATGCAAGACAAATACTTTATTAATACGTCATGCATAAAAAATGCATGCTAGTATAAATTCTATTTTAATTATACTAGAGAAAGACATAGTGGTGGCTTCAATTATAAAAGTGACAACTGTATAAGCTTTATATGTAGAATTAATGTACCTAGAATAAATTATTTCATAGTTATTGCATTTTACACATCGCTGCCTTACTTCAAAGGTGACACAGTTACAAAAATATGAACAATTACAATTTGTAACACGACCGAAGAGAGAATAACTCTAATTTAGTATAAAGAATTCTAATTTTTAGTCAAAGCAAATCTTAAATGCTTTAATTATTTAGTGCGAATTTATATACATTTCGGATTCCACAAACCGCGAATTGTTTTTCGGGACTTGAAACGGATTTGTGCACGGAACCAGAATAGTAATATCATATATTAAATTATACAAACAATTTAATAATTTTGCTAATAAGTATATAGTAAGAATATTCATTATTTTTATTACGATGTTAATAATAATATTTGAAAAAACTGCTAATAATTTTTAAAAAAATAATGATAATGACTTATCATCATGAATAAGTTAAGTAAATATTATCTTATCAATCATTAAAAGTGAACTAGTTTAACCTCATAAAAAATTATTAAAATTCTTATAACTTAAAAAATGTAATTTTTTAAGAATTGTAAGATAAAAAGAACAAAAATAATGATATTTGATTATGTTAAGAATATATTCGTTTTGTCGATATCATTCAATTAGTCAATTTTCTCAAGTTAAAAAACAGTTTTTCTCGATTTTTGAAAAGCTGAATTTTTGTGTTGCATTATTTTTTAAGCAAAGGAATAAAAATAAACTACTTGTACAGTTGTTGTATACCTTTATAATTGTCAACACTATGTTTACAAGTGTATACAAGAACATAAAAAAAGAGAGCAAATTAATTTTTCAATTTAATGAGAGTTATTCTTGCTCAGTTTGCTTTATTATGGAAAGAGAATATCGTGCTATACTGGTAACAATGACGTTAGCAATGAATTAAACTTGCAAGTTGATTTGGCATATTTGGAACGTAGATTTCGATAATTGAAATAGATTTGATATCGCAAAAATAAATTATTAATTCAATTATGGTAGGTATCGAGATTTTACATACATTTATTATAATTTGTACATCAAACATGACAGTCCTCTCAGATATAAAACGCGATATTATGTCATCGACTAATTGTACAATATCGTTATAATAAGAATTGAATCTGACACAAGTTATACAACAATAACGACACACGATGATACAAGATAACATCTGCCAAAACATTTCTGTAAAGTTATCCGCTTATCAATCCCAAATCGCTTATTCCAATATTTATATATTGCAGTTAATATTTTAATGATCGTATTAAATCATATCAATTTGTACATTTCACATTTTCATCGTATTTAAAATTGCGATTTGCATAATTTTTGAAATAAACTGCTCAGATATGTCGGCATTTTGACTTCAATTTCTCTGAATCAAAAGTTCGCAACATGAGAATGGAATTACGGAAAGTCTTTCTCGGTGTTTCTTAGGAACACTCTAACGAGTCTGAAAACCATTTAAGTTGGTCTCAATGCGAGCAACATAGCTGATTAGCCATTCTGTGCTTCTCATTTCACTCACGTGTATATCCTCGCGTTCACTCAAGTCGAAGGCTACGACAGCGACACACTGTATTTTCATTCAGATAAGGACAAAATTGTTTTGGATATTTGTCGCGAAACTGTCGAAAGTCGTTCAAGTGAATCGACTCGAGAGAAGGCAGACAGCAGTGACTGTTTGCTCAGACATACTCCGACATTTCCGACGCTTCCTAATCCATTTTTAAAAGATAGTTTTGCAAGCTAAATTTTGATAAATAAGTTAGCAGAACATTTATTTGTAAGAATGTTTACTTTAACATTTTTTATTTATTTAAGAAGTTGAAAGTCCGTTTCTTACTAGCTGCTTTCTTCTGTTACCAACGACTGAGCCATTTTTGCTCAAATTATGTACGATATACAATATTATAAGAAAGCCCAAAGTTTCCCTACTCTCGAAAATTTTGACAGCTTGAGGCGCAAACTGCTTAGATTCATAGTTTTACGAAACTAAGCGACAGCGGAATAAGTGCGAAACATTTCACGGGAGAGATAAGAGGATGTTATTCATCCTCACATTCATATCTCACTTATCTCGCAAAAAGTGAGATATGAAGATTTTTAATTGCACGATCGGAAGAAAATCGAATCCCACGACGACGTCATTTTGCTTATGCATGCGTTTGATTTCTTTTGCAAACCCGAGGCTTCTTTTTTCCTTCAAAATGTCTTCTGTTTGAATTTCATTGAATTTAAATACATTCCTCGACATAACCGGATGGCCACGGAATAAATGCGAATTTTTTCGCTCTTTCCCCTCTTTCCTACAACCTTCTCTTCTTTCCACTTTTTGCGTCCGCATTTGCTCGTCGTTAGTAATATTCAATCACTGAATTAATTAAACCATGTTAATCGCTATTCTCCAATTGTACTTATCAGAATTTTCATTTTTCACTTCCCAGAGCCATTTACGATCGTAAAACTGATCACAAATTCCTGTTACTTATTTTTATTATCAAAAGTTGTTAAAGAAGCCCTTTTACTTTTTAACTTATTACTTTTTACTTTTCAATATTTCCATCAAATTTCCAAAGAAAAAGATCTACCATAAAAGTTCGATGAGAAATAAAATCTGAAATCGTCTTTATAATTTCGAACGAAAAAGATAAAAGAGCAAATA
This sequence comes from Trachymyrmex septentrionalis, assembly GCF_001594115.1. Lineage (NCBI taxonomy): Eukaryota > Metazoa > Arthropoda > Insecta > Hymenoptera > Formicidae > Trachymyrmex > Trachymyrmex septentrionalis. Next base: position 1,734,150 of record NW_017304228.1, on the reverse strand, counting down.
ATTATAAAAATATTTTAATATACAACTCAATCCTAAATTATTTCAATTCGTCGTTACGCAGTTGGTTTAAGATCGTTATCAAATTATTAAAAAGATAACTTCGGAGAGCGTGATAAAACGTAGCGAGTGAATGAAATACACTTTGAAAAGAGCAATGTTACTTTGGTGTTGTAATGGAGCGAGTGGGTACAATTTTTTAAACCACCGCGAACGGTCGAATGTTAGCGCGATTCACCAATACGTTCCGCGCATACCGAACGCGACGAACGAGAGACGTGTGTGCTGATAAAAAATGCAGCAGCGGCATGGATTCGCAGTTTCGACCGCGCGCGCGTTTTGATTAAAAAAAAATGTGGTACCTAAAAGCCACGAGAAGCGTTTCGATTAGGAGGTGTAAAAATGGTGCTTTTTACGGTGCCTTACGTTCCGACTAAAGTATAAATTTGAAGAATGAGTTTTCACCTATTGAAGAATTATCTTTGCGGGGAATCGCTCCGGAGAATGATGATATTCAACTTAAGGATAATCTGCGAGAAACCGCGTCTGCGCTCCTATTTTTCCGCCTTTTAACGATTCGCACTTTCGCTAGTCGAAATCGACAATGGTGACCGTGGGTTTAATACCATCGTAAATCCCGACTGTTCTGAAAATGAATCCCCGCTTTGATTTGCACAGAGGAAAATCTATTAATACTGAAATTACAGCGTACTCTTGGGCGCGAATCACTTAATTCGCGCGGTGCTACCTTGTGTATTAGTATTCATTTTCGTTATTTGTGCGCGAATAAATCAACAAAGAATATTTTTCTTTTTTTTTTTTCCCTATAGAGTGCATTTGGAAATCATTGTTGACGAAAACGTATAGTTATATTGTTCTTATGCAAACTGAAATGTGGTGGCCGAAAGCGTTTTGCTTCATTTTTTAACAAGAGTTCAGGCAAAAGCGTAACATAGTTGGAATTCAAATTAACCAGTACACCATGCAGTTTTACAGCTATTTGTGAGACAATAATCTAAATTATATGTGGATAATAAAAACTCAACAATACATGAGAAATCAATCTCGACTTTTTTTTTTAGAGAAAAATAACATAGTTCATATAATTATTTATAAGTTGATATATAAATTTATATTATTTTAAAAAGAAAATTCTTACATTTTAAAGTAGACAATTTTTATAATTTTTAAAATAAAATT
>NW_017304228.1:1721445-1732853 GCF_001594115.1 Trachymyrmex septentrionalis | reverse complement strand
TATAATTATAATTTATTTTAATTTTTAAATTATTTTTAACTTTTAATTAAATAAGTTTGTCACATTTTTTGTGTTAATTTTTTTATAATATAATATTTGCGTTACTTTCTAACATATTTTGCCTCGTGTTAAATTAATACAAAAATTCGAGTGGATTGTTTAGAACACACGAAGTGTGTCAAATTTAACACAAATTTTCCAACTGCGTTAAAGGGTTAAAAATTGCTTTCTAAAAGCAGTAAAACGTGCATTCCATCATAATAAACGTCATCTGAAAGACTAATAGCAATAGTGATGAGTTTAACGCGCCACTATTTCATAAAATGTTGCATCTCGTGAAGAAATCAGGGCGAATGAGGGCGTTTTACGCGAACGCATTTTTTACCATCGCAACAGGGTATTAAGAGATGTTACTAACGAAAACTACATCGGCCGGGATCGCCGACGCATAAACGCAACGTGTCATTAACGCCGGTTATGGAACTTCCGAGTTTCTTGCCCATTAGTCTGGGCTTGTAGTAGGCGGTCGTTGCCGCGTCACAAACTTCTGGCTGTTACTTTACCGCACAATCGTAAATGTATTAATAAATAATAACGAATCTGTCCATACGCCACCCACCACCGCGTAATAGTAACCTGCCATCGTCCGATTCTGCAGAAATGACTACGAATCCCATGTTTTGTCCCCTTCGGCTAGATGTCGACCATCCTCTCGACCCATTTCCCTTCGCGATAATCGCGCCAGAGTTTGTGTTCACATTTGCACCACTTTATGCTCCAATTTGACATTGCTTGTATAATAATAATCGTCAATTATTATTACAATGATCGAGGACGCAAATGGATAGAGAAATCGTGCTGTGTTTTCTTATCAACATCCAATTGTTCTAAATTATTATTCCGTACTCTCTGTTGTTCATTTCGAAAGTACACAGACCGAACATCGCAACAGGCCACTTAAAATTTAAATCGAAATTAATCGCGGGCTATAGCGAATTTATTTTGGATAGCAGATTCTGTTCGCGACACAATCATTGGTAATGCGCTAAAGAAATGGCCGTTATTTTATTTAATTGATATTATCTAAATTAATAAATTTATATAAACTTATATTATTAATATTCAATTTTGTAAATTTTTCTCTATTTAATAAATTTTAATCTTCAGTACATACGATAGATCATTTGTGTCCTGCGCGTTTTCTTTTCTTTAAAATATTAGGAACATCTGGATAAATAATGGTCTCTACTTCTTTGCTTTCTTTTTAACACACAACCCTACAAATAGTTTCTAAAGATATTAAAGTATAAGAATTACTTAATAACTTGTATATATTTGTAAAAGCAATGAAAATTAACTTAGACCCATAGTATAATAAAAAGGAATGAAAAATCATTGTATTAACCCTTTAAGGACTGAAGTTTTTTTTAACAAAGTAACTTATAGAATATCTTGCTTTTCATAAAGTTTTCATAAAATTTGATTTTTCTAGTTTCAGAATTCTAAAATTCAAATTTAAAACAATAATCTGATTATCGTGAAACTCGGTTTTAGATGATTCTTGATATTCTGAGTTTGAATGTAGCTTAAAAATATTAAATTTCAGAATAGTAAATCCAAGGAAGATCTAGTGTCACAAGATTCATAATTAAAGTTGAAAAGTTCGTTTGAAAATCAGTCTACTAAGTGTTTACGTGTTAAATATTGATGAGCTTCAAATAAAGCGAAACTAGACACGTAATGTTTTTCGCAATTAAAAGCTGCCTAAAACCGAGTTTGAAGAGAAAAATAATCAAATTATTAAAAAAAATTTTTTTTTTTAATTCTATCTCATATTGGATTCACTATGTTGAATTTTTTATTTTTCACCTGAGATTCGAATAAAGCATTATCAAATTACTACATAGTTCAAGTTTAAAAAAAACAGGTGAGCGCTTTATAAAATAAAAGGGGGTGACCCCAAACGGGGTCGTCGGTTCACAAAGGGTTATAAGAGTTAATGTGACATTTAGAAATTAACTTGTCTGTATAATGTAAATTCGATAAGATCTTTACAAAATGACGAAAAATCTTTCCTCGTGATACTTTTAACAATTTCTTTTATATCTATAATATCTTCATGTATCTAAACTAAATATTATATCTCAGGACATAAACTGCTACAGTGTAATGCGGTGTAACTAGGAGCTTTCAGCGCAAGCAACACGGGGAGCGAGCAGGATAAAAAAATTGGAGGGAAAAAGAGCACATCGCCTGTGCGGTAGGGATAGCTGGGGGGCAGCTTTTATATTATGTGCGTTTTATAGTAGCCACACAAATACATACATGTATACGTATCTATTGTATGTGCGCGTGTGGCCGCGTTTATCGTCACTCGCTGCATTGTTTAGAACACATAAATAGAATTTCCAGTTCCTTACCTTTAAATTATTATTATTTTTTTTTTTGTAGAGATACAAGCTATCATCCCATGAAATTCGAATACCATAAAACGATTTTAATTTTTAAATTGACGCCTTAATTATTTCAAATAATAAATAAATTTACAGCTTACTCAAAGTATCAAATTAGTACCAAATTTACGAAGAATTATAGGTCTTTCGTCAGGAACGTTGTACCGTTCTATAAAAAGTATTTATAAATATCATACTATCAATTATCAAAATTTACATATAACAAACATGTTTGTTTTTAAAAATATAAAACGTCCCGTCACGTCTCACGTATTTTCGTATCAAATGTTTAGAGCTTAATGCGGACGCATAAAATGCAAGCACGCAAGAAAAAGAAGGTGTCAAGATTTATGAGTAAAGAGGCCGGGCGATTGTTTCATTTCAAGAACGATATTCGAGCGCCACTGTATTATCCGCTACGCGTAAAAGAGACTTCTTGCGTTATTTTCCTCTCTTTTTCGCTCCCTTAGTTGTTGCGTTATAATTCCGCGTTTTCTAGCGCAAACGAAACATCGCGAGATTTATCCTGAAAATACATCGTGTGCCCGACATCATGCAATTAAACGCCAGCACTATAGCATGAAAGAGAATAGTGGAGAACGAGGAAAGAAAGTGCGAGAGTCTACTGAAGTAGGATAGGGAGAGAAAAAAAGAGTAAGGGTGACACGCTGTAAAGGAAAATAGAAAGAAGGTGGAGAGAAACATAGAATTGCCGGAAAAATTGTGTAATCGCTTAAAACAATGCTATTCACTTGTCGTGAACTTGAGAAGTAATGGGTTCTTACTTGGCGCAGATCTGTGCGAGTAGAACGATTTCTTTGTATAGATAAAACTTTTAGCGCGAATCATCTTTCTCCATTATAAGATATCGCTGATCAATCGTACCTCTTTGCGAAGGTTTTTCATTCGTAGAAATTATTAGCTATTACTGCAGACAAGAAAAATTGCAAAATGAAATTTAAGCGGACCTAAAGTCCTTTGTAAGTTTAACTGTTACTATTTTTTGAATAAATATTTTTTTAACTGCCTTCATTTACACACAGATTTAAAAATCCTTTTTCACAATTAAAGTGTAAATGGTAATGCAGTCCAAACCGGTCGACTTTGTGCCAAAAACAAAAAAAGTTGGAACAACTACAATTTTGTTATGAGCTTCTGGCGTTCACTCTTAACAATATTTGCTTTATATATTGTACAAATTTTATGCTTTATACGTATAAAACAATCTTGACTTGAACTAGGGATTATATGAATGAACAATGCTGAGAATTGAGAAACAATGTTCTTAGAATTAGGCTTAAATATTTAATATAAAAGATTAGTAAATTAAAAAATGTGTGGGTGTGTATGTGCGACATCGAGTAGTGCATACTGATGTGTAAATGATGTAAATCGTATATGCGTAAGTCCTACTATCTAAATCGATAAAACAAACGACTTTAGAACTCCTTAAGATATTAAAGTACAACCGCTTTAATACCTAATACTTAACGCATTAAGCTCGGCAATGGCAGCACATCACAGCGTCATAGCGCGGAGACGTTTGCGTTACACCAGCAATGAAATGGACCGTTGAAAGTAGTGGAGAAAAGTTTTAAACTCGTAATTTACACGAGTCGTAAAAAAATTGCTTTATTCCACGTGACGATACGATCACCACTACCGAGCTTTAGAGGATTAGTTTAACGAACAGCTAGGATTCTGTAAGAGATCATATTTACCTCGATTGCGTGATCGATGCGGAGGTCTGTGCCTCTGCGAGAGGTTCGATCGTGTTAGGGCCAGCAGAAGCAAAAGAATTGGCAAGAGTCTCGTCGCCGGCAGTCCCATTTCACTTGTCGATCGTTTACGAGCGATTCATTTGCCGTGTATACAAGATTTCGCGCGCACGCCGTCTCTCGTACAGAAACGAGACCTCGAGAGTTTCCTCAGCTGTCTCAGAAGCGCGTCCCGGCCGCCACGAAGGAAAGCGAAAGTTGGTATACTCAGGAGCTAAATATGATTGCAAAAGTTAATTGACTTGTGCGTGCCGATCACGGCGGAAAGCACCTTCCCCGATCGTTTCCGCGGAGAACTTTACTTAAGTATACCGGCGATGGAACCGAATATGGCAGGAAACGGCAGGAACCGCAAGTCTCGTCTCGTCTCGTCTCGTCTGGCAGAATGTCGAGGCACGCGATGAAGATAGATCGTAGAAAGTTGAGAAAAGTTTTTTACGCCGTGTCACGATTTTTCTGCGACGCGATTCTCTCTCTCTCTCTCTCTCTCTCTCTCTCTCTCTCTCTCTCTCTCGCTCGCTCGTTCTCTCTGTCTCTCTTTCTGTTTCTTTGCTCTGTGGAAGAGCCGTATTTTTTTTCTTCCGAGATAACTTCCGATTCATTACTTGCGTTCATTCGGTTCAATTTATCATTAGAGAAAATTGCTGTACAACCGTGAATTTATCCTCCAAAATATAATCGATAATTTAGAGAAATCCCACGTTGTCAATGGTCGTAACAAGGGAGGTACAAAGAAGACATGAAGAAAAACAGCTTTTTTTTTTTTTGCGTTTGTACATTTTTTTTCCCTCGATTTTTGCCACGTTTGAATCATAGGATCTGGTCTCGCGATTTATGCAATTTCTCACCTGAATGTTCTCCTTACTCGGTCTATCTCTTTTTCGTCCTTACGCGCTGCGACAATTCAGTATTTGTTCGCGCGGATTAAGCCGGATTGCGCGGTGCGGTTGCGATAAAAGCCGGAGGAAATTGTGCGCTCCGGTAAACAGACAATGGCCGTATGCCGCCACGACGCGCTCTGTTTTTCAATTATTTTTAATTATTTTCTGAATGACGGCCCGCCGCCGTCGAGTTTGATGCACGCCAGCCACGGTCTTCAATCTCGCTTCCCCGTTGCATTGTCGGCGCTGTCGCGGTTTCTCCATTGTCACCGGCTTTTCTTCTACTGTACTCCAATTTTCCAATATCGTTAACATTTATCGCGTTACATATTATTTAACCAACTTTGATAAATCCAATCGCAATTAACCATCACAATAGTGCATCGAGATTGAAAACATTTTCACGCTTCTCTTTTTCTCCGAGTACAAATTTTTATTATTAACCCTCCAGAGCTGACGGTAAAATTTATAACACAGTTACTGACGCTAAGTCTGTAGGACTCATTTATGTTAATTAAAACACATTAATTAGTTTTAACCAAATTGACATATATATATAACTATGAAAAAAATGAATACTAAATATATTTTAATAAGAATAATTTGCAGATGTAATATAAGAAACGTTTAATTTTTGGACATTTATAACATAGAAATTTATAATTAAATGGGTTAAATAGACATCAGCTCCCGGGGGGTTAAAAATATATATGACAAATATAATTATTGTCGCAGTTTCATAAACGTTTAATTTTCCACTGTGAATATTTAATTTGTGCTTAATGTATCAACAAAGAAAAACGTGTAACGCGCAATTTCAGTGAGTTTATTACAAAGTAAAGGATGATACTTTTTTATACGTCAGTTTTTTTCACTTGGATTATCCGATTTAAATTGTTCGTAAAAGTTATTTAGTACCGTTATCTTAATTATAATGTAAGGGAACGCGAACCGGGTGACGATGCTTTTCCCGATCGCGCTTTCGTATTAGCGGCAGGAATACCATGCGTAAAAGCACGTCGCGAAGATGCATGTTAGACTTTCGTTACGTGCCTCGGAAGGATTTACTCGGGGAAAAACTCATGTTCGCTTTTACTCGAGTCGCAAATAAGATTTTTTCGGACTCCGTGCCCTACATTTACTCCGCAATTTAATTTCGGATGTAAAGAAACCTCGATGGATTAGAAACTGGGTGACAACGTTCGTCGCAAACTCGTAACCCCGCACTTTACGACGCGCGTCAATCCCGGTCCGGATTTATTCGTCGAGATCGTAAAGGGAAATTATACAAGCGCTGTTAGAAATTACGTGAATTCTGTCACTGACGGTGAGAAACGAGTACATCTAACGCCGGCTTAACTTCACAAATCGTCCAGCCATACGGGTTACGTACATTATGCACGAGCCTCGGTCGTTCGAGAAGGTACTTTCCTGGGCTCTAGTGAAACACGCCTTGCACCTCGAGCAAAACAAGTTACGTCCACTTCAGAGAAACGTAGCCGTGATCACGAAAAGTCTTTCGAGCGCGATTTGCGGGGGTCGAAACAGCCTCACCAACAAATCGATCGTGGTCAAAGGTGACATTATTAGACGACTTCTTCGCTAATTAAAAGCGTTTTTTTTTTTTTTACTTTATCGCGAACCAGAATCTATGAACTTCCTGAACGAATCATCGGCGATGCATCTGAGAATGCGATCAACCTTCCTCGCTCGAAAGCGGTAGGAATAAAAACGTAGCGCTGACCGAATCTAGTCTAGCACGTCGTTAGCTGTCATAGGTGGAGGAAAGAATCATCGAATAAAGGATATTTTACTGCGACTGTCAACAGAAGTGTGGGAGGCATTAAACTACTTTATGTTTTTTTCTCTCTTCAAACGCTCTCCCTCACTATTACATTCGTAATGTCAAATTACTCAATTTAAGGCGTTTGTAATCATTTCTATAGGTCGCCACTACTTTTACCCAATACGTCGTTAATTTAATTAAAACAACGGCGATAGACCGATATGATCCTTATATTTAAGACTGTCTTAATCATAAACTAATTAGAGAGTCGTATTAATATTTCAAAATATTTTATTTATAAGACAATCTTGAAATAAAAATAAACTATAAACACCGGAATAATTTAACTCAAGAAAATGTATTAAATTTTACTTAAATTTAGTTTATTATTTATTAAATGCATACGTAATTATGAATAATGTTTACTTTGAAACTAACCGCAGAAATGTAATTCACAGAAATGTGATTTTACGTTTTAACATATAAAAGTTGTGAAAATAACAAAATGTTACTTAACTTAAGAGATTGAATTATCATTGCTCCTTTGATATCATTCATTGTTATGCTCGTAAAACTGGACATACTAGTTGTAACCTTGGAACGGATTCATATTCAAATGTAAACCTTTTGACAAAGATTGCGAAAGAAAAAGAGTGAGAAGAGCGTGAATGAGAAACTGGAACTTTGGAAGAACTCGCGTGTCAGGTTCATTAATGACTGATTTGAGGAAAGAAAGAGTAAAAGAAGAAAAAAATGAAAAGGCTAAATATATTTGTGCCTTTCGTCTTCTCGATGGGGATAATTTTGGACGAAGGATTAGCTGGTTTCCCGGGTAACATGCTTCACAAATACAGACTGCACCACCCTTTTCCATCCCTCATAAAGCATGAACATCGAAGAGACGTTTAAATATATACGAAGCGATGAAATAGACGTCATAAATTCAGGAACATGCCTATGCATAGAAAAGTTTCCTGACGAGAGCTAGCGCGAAAAACTTTTCTAGGTTATAAACGAAGTAAGAGATATAATAAAATATTAAAATAATTTATCAGATCTTGAAATCGCTATCTAACGCTATCGCAACTTTGTATTCATTTTTACGTACAATAATTTTTCTTTAAGTTTTTTGGTTTAAAAAATGAAATTTGCTAAAAGGAATCTTTTCATTCAAAGAAAATACATCAGATTAGAAAGTCAACTTTTATATTCACTCAAAGTTCTTTTGAATGATTCAATATACAAACGTTAAAATTTGCAATTTTAATTTCGTCCATCGGCTCACGTAACTAAAATGTTAATGGAATATATTTAGTCTTAGCAGATAAAGAATTTGATAGTACCAAGAATGAAAATGGATACGCTGATTAAGTCGAATGAATTTTGTAACGCGACACCATTTATGAATAGACCGATAGAAGTTGAGGATCAAAGATCATGTAGTCAGCCAAGGAAAACAGAGGGTCCGATCCGAAACGGATGAGAAAATTAGCTTAACGTTAGCTTGACGAACGACAGGCTTATTTAAGATATCTACAGTAACACCTGTGTGGATCAGTTATTTCCGAAAACACTACTTACACCGAGTCAGAAACAAAACGTGTAGAGAATCAACATAAAATTTTCTTCGAGATGACTAACAAGCGCGTGGAACGATAGATCGAGCTTTCACCCTCGTACTCACACAATTATCGTCAATTATATCGCTCCGACGAACAGCGACTCTACCAACCAGATAATCGCATGCCTTCCTACATAACCGAACTACCTGTAGTCTAATTCAATTCGGCGGCGCGTTTAGCAGGAAGCGCACCACACGATATTCGAATTTTTTCGCGCAAAACGTCGCGGAATTCAACCTCGACCTTTGTTTCGAAAACGCGGGCTTTTGCTCGAGGTGTCAGTCTCGCATCCATCCGTCAATTCAACTTCATACCACCCGGCTCCGATAATTCAACTTGCGAACTTTCGGTCGGCTTGACTTCTCCTTTATCTACCGGTTTGTGTGAGCGGCTTGTGCCGCCGACGCAGCAGAATCGCGATCCTCCGCGATACTATCGTCGGCGCGTATCGGACCGGACTAGGAGCGCGGACTAGGAGCGACCGACCCGTCGTGTTCCGAGCGAGTAACTGTCGGCCGAGAGAAGCGTGGGAGGTCTTGCAGGTACCGCGGCTCCGTGGCGTAATGGCAATCACGCGGGCGGCCGACACGGTCTCGTGCCAACCCTTTGGCGCGCTCCGACCTCTCGGCAGTTTCCGACGTTCGCTCGGCGCCGCTCGACGTTGTCCGTCCTGCACTGAGAGTCGGCGCCGAACCGTCCGCGAGATGAACTCGCAGATGAACTCCTCTGATCTCGCTTAACCCTTTTTTTTTTTATTCTTATAACACATGAGCATTTGAACTTTACGAGCTTTTAAAGAAATGATGTCAAACTAAGTTAAAGGACACATTAACAATTAACAATTATTCTCACGATAACGTCGTGTATCGAACAGATTAGGATTAAAATGATTGAGAGGATTAAAGGGAAGAGAATTAAAATTGCGTGTTTTTTAGGTGGACTCTCTATGACGATCTTGAGAGTCTGAATAGCAAGAATATCATCTCGACAATTGATTTTACTAATTTTTAACGTATCGCGTAAACACATGAACAAACTGACTATTTCACATGTTATTTAGAAAATATTTCAAGATCTGAGATGTGTTTAATCTTTTTCAATGAATGAAGCTAATTCATAATTGTCAGTAGTGCAGACTATACCGAAAAATCGATAATTATTGGATGAACTTTGTTAAAATTGAGTTTAACCTTTGAACCTCGGTCAACTGATTTGATTCATGTTTTGCCTCGTTGGAGCTAAGATCTTCGGATATCTATTGTCAAAAATAGAATATGAAAAGTTAAGTAATCTTGCGGACAAATGGATGGACCAATTGTGAAATTATAAGTAGTTTGCTATGCTGCACTATTTAATAAGAATAAAACGCAACTGCGAATTAACTACAATTACAGATGATTTAAATCAAAGAATTTTATCAAAGATAATACTCGAATGTATATCGTATCTTAATTATTATAGTATCGGAAAGTATCTAAAAAGTTAGCTAGATACAGATCTAACAATAATTTTGTTAGACTATCTTAATTATTATGTAAGATGCTCAAGCTGATTGTTAAAATGTCTTTGCGTAGCATTGTTTATTATGCACTTGATTGTTCCACAATCAATGATTTTGATAATCTAACAACATTGTTTTCAGATTTATACCCAGCTCAATTTTTAAAAACTTGAGCAAAATTCTCTTTTCTATATAACAAATGCTTATTTCGATATATTGATTGGACAAGTCAGTTATTATTAAAGATGAAAATTTGTTAATTTAATTTCTATTGAATTTTCTCCGTATCTTTATATAGAAACACATATTATAACACATTTATATAGAAATGCATATCGAGGATTGGACATTGGCGAATACGGAGCGCGGAGGTGGCAGGTCGGCCAACACGTTCGGCCCGTGCGGATTATAAAACTTTAAATAAAATAACTTTAGAATTGCACAGGTCTGTGCGCTCGGACGGGCGTGTCGACGTGCGCGATGGAGAACGGCGACGACGTCGACGACAAGGTAGCGCGACGGGGAAAGGAAGACGACGAGGGCGAAATGTGCTCGCGACACGATGTAGACACGTCGCGGTAGAAAGGGATGGCGCATGTTTATTCAAACCCATCTTATATCGCATTTTCATACTAATGGACTTTTTCAACTCGGCAGTAGGAGAGGACGAGAGAGTGGGTCCCGGTCTTGGAGAAGAGCGTGTCCTACGTTTCCGTTCTTTGGCTTTGGCTTTGGAAAATGTACAGCTGGAACGAGTTCCCGACGTCCCGCGGACGACGAGGTCCGCGGATTATCATACTCGCGTTAGCATAACAGTTAGAATCTCTCGACTTGGAAGATGGACCAAGGCAAGCGGAACGAGAGGCATCAAGAAGCTCTCTCAATTTCCCGACTCGCAGTCAGATTCCTCACTTTCGAGGTAAACGATCGACTGACGACATTCTGATTTATACATTTATTTTCGGTAATCGATTCGGGATAAGCAAACCATGTAGATATGAAAATTGTAAAGGTGGGATTGAAAAAGATGCAACAAGAGTTGATGCGGTCCATTTATAATTAATTTGAAAGAATTTTTTAAATGGTTTATCTTTGTTATATTAACTGGATGAGCTATGGACTTTACCTTTTTTTCCATTTTATTTAACAAAAATAACTTACTTTAGCCTAAATAAATATCAAGAAAAGTAGATAAGAAAGTGCAAGAGATAAGTTGACATAAAAATGCATTAGTGAGAAAATGAAACCAGTCAATAACAGATTAACCAAGAGAGAATATATTCCTATATAAGTACAGAAATAAGTGTGACTTGAATTGATTTCAGTAACCAAAATGTAAGTATCATTCGTGTCTTCTGTTAATGTGACAAATATAAAATAATAATAT
>NW_017304228.1:1720204-1721345 GCF_001594115.1 Trachymyrmex septentrionalis | reverse complement strand
CTTGCTATTGCAAATTTTATTGTAATACATTTAAATATTATAATATTTTTCTCCCTATAAATTTATTTAATTATCAAATATGAACATTACAATCAATGATACATTGAACAAATTTACTAAATTTTAATAAATATATGTTTAAATAGTACTAACTAAATATTTACTAAATATAAATATATATTTATTTGATAGAAAATCATTAATTTGTGTGACTTAATATTATTTCATTTTATTGACAAATATATTTATTTACCGTAATAATAAATTTTATTATTATATATTGTTATTATTTATCTTATAACTAATATTTACTGTAAGTAAATGTTTAGTACAACTCAAACAAATATTTATTAAAATTAAATAACTTTTTTTCAGTGTGTAACGTCATTTTCATGTTTTTTTTAAATATGTCATTTTAGTAATAGGCACATTATATCACAGGCACCAAATCACCACGTTAAATCATGCAAGTTTTTTTACATTACACGAGATTATAATACACGACGCTAGAAATAATTCCCAACATAAAATATTATCGTATTCTCGTCTTTGAGGACAGGACCTCAACTTATCTTTCAGATATTGGTGTAAAAGCACTCGGTTGATTTTATACAGAAGGCGTCCATTCATCACACTATCATTTTTCCACGATCGTACCTGGTGTCCACGTCTTTCTTTAAGACGAAATGAATTCCTCGTTACGCGCCATGGAGTTCGCCGGGAGTTCGTCTCGTTCGGCCGCTTCTAGCGAGCACCATCGCCGGGAGTGCATCCTGCATCCTCACTCGAAGGGGGAAAATTACTTTCGAGTTCGGGCGTGCTCTATGCAGGTCGCGCGGACAGAATTTTCGTTCTACTCAGGGACGATTAAACAAATCCAGAGCGCCGACGCCGCCCGCTCGCATCGTAATTCTCCCGACCGCGTACGTATTGTCGTAAATTACAAAAAAGGGGGTCTGAATTGCAACGAGCAACGGCGCGTGCACGCGAACGCCGCGAAATAACCGCGCCTGTGTTTGCGCGTTCGTGTGCGACACGTACACGTGGCTACGATGCATCGGGATAATACTGTCCAAGAGTCAGAGGTGCGAGAAATCTGGGTTTTGACAAATCAAAAGAACGAGCGAGAGAGAGAGAGAGA
>NW_017304228.1:1701820-1720104 GCF_001594115.1 Trachymyrmex septentrionalis | reverse complement strand
GAGAGAGAGAGAGAGAGAGAGAGAGAGAGAGAGAGAGAGAGAGAAGGAGGGGGAGAGAGAGAATAATCCTTAACGTGTTTAAGTTGCGCTTAAATCGGTATCTTTTATTCATCGGATTAAAGAAAATCGATACCAAAAGACAAAACGAATAAAACTGCGCGCAAAATATTATGTTCAATCATTAATTTAAATGTAAATTTTTCTAAGAAAAACATAATTTCGTAATACATTTTCATTACGTTAACTTTAAGTGACATTATAGCAAAATACTCAATTACATAAATTTGATTTTATAGAAATAGAAGTTGAATAAGGTCACTGAATGGGATCAGTAATTGTGCAATGTTTAAACGTTATTTTGATTTCTCGCTCTTAATTTTTAAATAGAATTTTTTAATTATAAAAAAATCCAACATAATTTTTTTTATTATAATTTTAAATAATCTGAAACGTGTAATTTTATTTAAAATCTAGTTTTTAAAAACAAAAGAGGAAGGGAGGACTTATAATTATTTTACGCACACTTTATCCGATAACATATATTTACAGAGATCGTAGATTCGGTAAGAGAATATAGGTTCGATTAATGCGAGAACAAGAATGTTCAGCGGATCAAGCTTCGAGGAATATTGTTGCAACGTACTGTACCTTGCACGTACATATACACCGACTGTTTGTCGTTGGTGCTGTTCGTTTGTTACGAGTGGACCTTAAGTGTACGAGGTGCCACGGTAACGCCTACCAATCTGCTGTTTGTCCTCCAACCACCCGCTGCTCTCGCCGCCGCCCCTCGGCGCGCTTAATTCTCGCGCGCGCGAAATGAAGCTTAAAGCCGAAAATGAATTCTAAAAAGCGAGCAAGCCGCCACCGTTGATAAAAGCAAACCCACTTTCGAACGATACAACGACGATCGTGCTCATCCTGCATCCGCGAGCAAAGCTCTCCTTAATAATAATTAAAGGGATGAAGGTATACAAATATATATTATTAAATTTTAAATAAGTTAAAAAAGTTGAAAATTGACAAGTCTATTTCATTACGGATCCATAGGTTTAAATGAGTTTTACGCCAACCTCATTTACAGATTTCTCGATGAAATATGGAACCCTGATGTATGATCCAACATATATTAATATTTTAAGAACAATTTTCTTTTTTAAGTTCGGATTTTCGGCGTTAAATTTTCATCAGGCGTGAAAGCTTTTATATTCAATCGAAGATCTGTGAATATTATTATCAGTAAGGTATATTTAAAATTTATACATGTTCCATGAGAAATACTAAATTTTATGGTAACTTCGCATATGTTAAATCCATTTGCCACGACCGAGAGTGATGCTGGCAGTAATAAAAATTGATAAGTCAGGAAGAATCAACTGTCTTCCTACATTCCTAGAGTCAGTAAGTGGTTCGACTTCAAATATGATATATCGGGTTTGTAAGAGGCATGTAGGTTGAGCTGATGTAATTAACGCTTTCGTTATTTATATCCGCTCCACGAGATGATTTAAGAAATGTAAGATCACTGGAATTACCTCCGTAGAAGCGATGTAAAAATAACAACACGATTTCTCTATTAATTGTATGCATATGCAATGAAAATGTCAAGAAGTTATTTATATATTAAAATACAGTAAGATGTTTTCACACGTGAGACGTTTGGATAGATTTTATGTTTGACACCTAGAAATAGCTACAGTAAGTTGCCATTTAAGTTGCTAGATATACAGCTACCAACTATTCTGGTTCACAAATAGCCATCTCCTGCAGTGACCGAAACTTCGAAAAATGTTGCGGCCACTGAATATTCAGCCTTCCATACATTTCAGACAGACCACACGATCTTTTGTAAAAGATTAGTTTTTAGAAAATTTCTAAAAATTCTTAAAGAGCGACAAGAGATAATTAATTTTGAAAATGAGGTAAAAAAAACTAATCCTTTTATCGATTTGTCGAATGTGTGTCATGATTAAATTCGCAGATAATCATAGATAATGTAAAACAGTTAATAGTACTTGTTAAAATAATAAACTATTCAAAAACTTATACTTCAAAAATGTAAATGGACACAAATTTATATATACTATCATTGATGAATTTAATTTTGTTTCTCCCTCTCTCTCTCTCTCTCTCTCTCTCTCTCTCTATCTTTCTATTCGTTCTTTTATATATACAATAGTTAAGCAATTTTTGTTTGTTCAAAAATATTCTTATCGGCTACTTACCGGCATCATTATTTATTTAAGAAATAAGAACGGGGTATTAGCGAAAACTAATGTACGTGGACATTATCTTAACGAAAAACTATGTAATCCTCGAAATACATATTCTTACCCGACATGAACGAAACTTTTTTTTTCTGTTGCTTTTCATCTCTCTTTTTTCTTTCTTTTTCTCCTTTTTTTTCTCTTCTTATCTTCACTTCGTTGTCCATATCTTCCCTTTCTTTGCTCTTCTCTTATCTCCGTTCTTATCTTTATTTCTTCTCTTTTTCGTCTTCCTTCTTTTCACGCTAGATCTTTGATATTACATATTCATTTGACGAAGACTATTTTCTTCACATTGTCATATTATACACTAATAATTAAAATTAATTTACAAGGATACATTGTATTATCAGAGTTAGTTATTGTAAGACTACCGGCGTAACGTAACAGCCTAGCTGGTGAATTAACTCATCGCTCGGGCTAAGACACAAATTGAGAAGGCATTATTGTAAACGCGTAAAGGGCTCCGCCGTCACCCTCAAGTCATTGATATGCACGTGGAAATAACCAAACTTGGAAACAAGGACAACTTCGTGCAATCGCTCATCTTCTATTCAGCCAAGTCACTCAACACATGTTATGTCATTTATCCCTTACAAATGGAATACGTCTCGGCGTAGGCGTCATCCGATCTAAAGTAGGCATGCTAAATTCATTCGTTGTCTGTATTCCATATCATCGCCAACATCATGTGAACATGTACAGAAATAGCAGTATCGAAGTAATAAAATATCGTGAGAACGTATAACGTATTAATTTGTTAAAGTATTAATTTGTTAAAGAGTGCTTATTTTCCTGTACTAACGTTGAACACTTGATCACGCTAAAAGATATTCTAATCAACATATTTTTTATCAGTTTTGTATCGGTTCTACTTGTTGTCTCAATCGATACATTTAAATGCACATGAAAATGTTACATTCAGAGTATGTAATGTCTTGCTTATATAAAATATCCATGTATGTCATACCTATATCTATAAAAGTGATGTAGAATAAAAATCAATTTTTTTACATTACCTATAAACGAGACGCTGCATTTCAAAACACATCGATATTACATCGCGACTCATGAATATTTTAATTGAAGATAAATTAAACATTTTTCATTATAAAGTTGCACAAGTGTTGGACAAGTGGAAAGAGGTGGGGTTAATAGGACGGCATTATTTTTTCATGGCTCAGTTGGTCCTGATCAGCGAAATCCAACAATTTAGTTGCACTTGCGTAAGTTTGAGAACAGAGTTCTCTTTGTTGAGAATGAATGCCGATGTTATTAAACGCATTCCGCAGATAAACTACGGGCACATACCGGCGCTAACGTTGAAGGTGGAAGTAAATAAAGAGCGCGCGGAAATAAATTGATAAGATATAACATTTTGCAGCTTTACAGCCACTCGGGCACATGCGAGTGGTCAATTAGAAACTCGTCGTCCATAGCATGTGTAGGACGAATGTAAGCTCGTTTTTCTCCGTGAAAACCGTTCGCGCTGCCTTGTCTCTCGAAAGTGTAAACGAACGGACGAATGTCCCTCTATCGACGTAATGTGACTTCGTACTGCGAAGATGCGATCGCGCGACGGCGTGGATCATGCATGACCAATACAACGGCATGCAACAAGGACAACTTTTATATATTGTCTACCTAGCACGGAACTCCAACGTTGATACGCTATTGATAGGATCAAACATGCATTCGCGCGCATATTATGCGTGTTGCTTATACAACGCGCGTTAAACTCCATCATGTCACTGTGACTGATGTCTTTTTTATAGCTAAAAGCTAAGGGAAAAAATGCAGGGTTGAGAACGTTACTTCATATGATATTGTTACTTTTTGTAAAAAAAAATAATTCGTTGCACGTTACTAATTTTTAAAAAGTAACGCGTTACTGTTACTGTTACTTAGAAAGTTACTTTCTCATTACTTTTTTGTAAGGTTAAAGTAAGATATTAGATTTAGAAAAATTAACATTACTAATCAATATTAATTGTGAAAATCAATATTAAAACTTAAAATTCTAAGCTGGCACTTTTTTAGCTTTTCTTTATATTAAACTCTCTTTAATCTCATAAATTCAATATTTTACAAATTAATAGTTTTATTTTTTAATATATGCTCTTTAAAGAAAATTAGATTGTAATTTACAAATTAAATTTTATTAAAAATTTTTATTAAACATTGTTTTTAAATATTTATATTGTTATTAAGAGTGCATTCCAATACTTTCAACTAATATTAAAAAATTTATATTTCATGTTACATGTATACATTACAGATGTTACAGTATTGCCACTGAATATAAGAATGCAATCTAAGGCATAAAGTACGAAACATTATTCGATATTTAAATTTCTAATATAAAATATTTTTAGCTAATTATATATATATAAATAACGCGATCTATTAAATACTTTTAAAGATAATAAAAGAGATTAAAGTAATGATAAAAATAACAGCTGAATTCGTTACCGTTCATGTAAAAATGTAACGACGTTACCGTTAGATAAAAAAAAATTAACGGAAATGATAACGACGTTACAATAAACTAATGCATTACTTGCCAACCCTGCAAAAAGAAAAAAAATGTTAAAAAAAATTAAAGATTTTCTTCATCTTTTCTTTAAATGAAGGAGTTGATTTAATGTTTTTCTAAAATGTCTAAATCGTTTTATAAGTGTCTGAAAACCGTTTTCAATTAGAGAACCGAGGAATATATTTCTAACATGTTGATTGCGCGGGACGACCGAAACCGGCTTTGGCGTTGTAGTTTTTGCCTATGTGTAAAATGCGCAATTGCACTTTGCTCGTGAAAAATGCAACGATGTAAATGTTCAGCCGACTACATATGAGAATAACGTTTTTGCGGCCTAGGAATCTATTGTTCGTCCCATAACTGTCGTGTTGTAAAAAAAAAGTAGCTCGTGTATATAGTATGTGTTAAGGTAACAATTTCATTGCGCTAGTTAATTTTCGCCCGATGTTTAAGTTACGTATTCAATAAAAAAATTTTAATATAATTCGATTTTAAATTTAACACATTTTGTATTATATAGTACATTTAATTGTGATTTTCATAAAATACTGTTAATCGTTATTTCCTTGATAATATAAATTTTCTTCACGTATGGAAGTAACGTCCTTGGAATACCGTAGTAATGTTTAATAATCTGTTAATGGATATCTTTATTTAACCTAAATAATTGGATTGAACAACGTTGTGACGCACGTTAACATAATTTATTAATATACCTTTCATTCACATTTATCCTATTTAATATAAAAGATTAATTATAGTAAAATTTTTAATATCTTTTAGAATTATATTATAATCAAGGAAAAAGAGAGTAATTATACTTTCCGTCAAGTCGCTCACTTTATGCCAAAAAAATATATTATATCTAAAGTATCGTAGTCACAGTCAATTGTCGAATAAGTGAAAATAAAAACGCGATTTAGGATATGCCCAATATAATACAAATTAATTAATAATTATATATAAAATAGGATCATTTTGGTCTAAAATCGAAAATTGGTAATTAATAATTACATTACATTAAAATCGGACAACTTTGATTCAAATTTTTACAATATTCAGACAGCACGCACATCGAACTCAGGACATATCTAAATTGTCTTTAAGATATTTTAAAGATATTTGTAGATATCTTATTTGAACATACGTACTGTTTGATATTTTTTAAAATTTAGGATAAAGTTATCCCATTATATAATACTAAAAAAATTAGTAAAAATATAATGTATACTATTAAAGTAAAATTATAGGAAGAAATTTACGAGACGTTTTTCAAAATGTCAAAATGTTTTAAATCTTTAACTTCCTCTTCTTTCTGAGCAAGGATATAATTCAACGAGAACGTGTGTGAAAGTGAAGTAAAGTGATAGCGAGAAATATATCCAGATACGGTCGACGCGCATTAGCCGAGTGAATTTCTTTTTACGGATGTTTTTCGGATAGGCGGGGAACGATAAATTTTCGCAGACCGGACGTTCGCGGGTGTGCTTGTGTGTTTACACTAGCAATGGCGAAGACATTAAGATATAATGACATACAAAAGAGAGAGCTCGCGTAAACCCTAATGGTCGTACGACACACCAGTCGGCTTGTAATCGAACAAGTATCAAACGTCAAAGGTGTAGTCTATCATTACGTATTATTACCATGGTCTATTACTGCGCTGACCAAGTCTAATCAAAACCTTACTCCGTTTTAGTCATTTCGCTTTATATTTAATCTGCGAATAATAATATGGAATAATGGATTGTCTAAATTTGGTTTAATAATTCACTCTATTTCTAGATCATAATTTAATTTCGAATTTTAGCGTACGTTATATATCGTACGTACAATATATACATAGGGAAAGAGAATTTATTTAATTTACTTTTCTCAACTAAACTTATAGCTGTCATTGATACGATCAACTATAAGTTCTATTAAAATTCTCTCAGTATTTATGGCAGAAAAAAAGAATCGTTTGACTATTAACATGTATAATTTTCAAATAACAATATTTGATTTCGTTTGACGTGACGTGGCCACATAGAAAAGCAGGGAGTCTCTATCATAAAGTACGAAGAAGCCTCTAAAGCTACCAACCTCCGTTATATTTCCGACAACGCATTACGTTACGTTGTAAAAGTAATCGTGAATGTCTTCGCCAAGAAATACGTGGACGATACCATCTGTAAATCTAACGAGCGCACACTGTAGTTTAGATTAATTCCGTAATACAAAAATATTTCATATTTTAAAATCTATTATTGGATCGTTTTTTTGAAGTTTTATACTGTACATATATTCCGAGATACTATAAACTACAAATGTTTTAGTATTCAAAAATAATATTAATATAAAGTAGCAATGCAATAAGTAAAACTCTTAGAATGAATTTCACTCTAAAGAGTAAAATCTCATTCTTAAAAATTGAAAATTGAGACACTCTTTTTCAAGACTGGCTCAATTTTCACTCTTTAGACTGAGATTCCACTCCAAAGAATTTAGAGTAGACTTTATTTAAATTCTGGAGCGCGCTTTAATATGCCTATCAGTGTTACTCATTAATCTTTGAGTGAATAGATGGGGTAATACTTTTCTTTAAAACTTTATTCTAGAAAAGGAAAATAATAGATAAAGATACGCAGAAGTCTTAGATACAAATATAAAATACATATCTTATTTGTAATTCTTTTTGCAGAAATGCTTTAAACTAAGGTAATTAAAAAAAGGCTTAAAAAAAGGTAAATAATTGAAACGTTTAAAAGAAAAATAAAAGTATATTTATCGTGCATATATTAAATAAGGTGGTTGTCATTCATTAGTAAAAAGCTTACGCTGAAATTTCATCCCTATTCTTCCACTGTTTCCCCAACATTCTTTACCACTCAAGGACGTACCGTTGCGGATATTTAAGTCAACCAGTCTATATACACGCGCTTAGGACGCACCTGAATAATGTTTGAAGACGACGGGGCTGACGTTTGTCGTGGCGGTGCCTAGCGTGCAAGTTACTCCCGCCTATCCCTTGTGCCCATCGTTGCTTCATCCCTTTACTCCCCCCCTCCCCCCTCCGCCCCTCCGACTCGGCAGTACTCATAATTGTCCGAGAGGGCATATCGCTGAGGGAGGGTACCCGAGGACACGAAACTAGTTATGCGCATTCCTACTCGAGAGAGAGGAGAGAGAACGCAATGAGGTGAAGAGAGCGGGATAGCGAAGGGTAAAATCAACGAGGGGGAGGGGGAGGGGGGAGAAAGAGAGAGGAGGAGAAAGAGAGCTATCTCGGTTGTCTCCTTCTTTGCCTCACGACTGAATACTTGAATATTGATTAAGCATGCACATCGCGATTACCGGGAGCAAGTAAAAGTGCTCTTCTTGCCTGGCCGGCAACCTGCGTGTCTGCGGATATTTATGTGAAGCGGTGCTTCGACGATGTCCCCCTTCATCCACCGTGCCCCGTGCCAGTCCCTCGTCCTACCCGCGAGCGCAATCCCGTCTCGGAAGGATAAAAAAGGCCCGCCGGAAGACTCGGAAAGATATCCGCTAACCATGAGACGTTTAAATGATGAGAGCGCGGATGTACGGAGAGCGTGTGCACGGATTACTTGATTTACGATCGGCCCTCGCTGGATTATATCCTTCGATCGCGAGCCATCGCACCGCGAACGCGCGCTGCCCCAGTTTGCCGCCGGTGAACGATTAACGGAATAGCGGGAAGCCGTTCCTCAATTTGTTCCTGTTCCTTTTTTTACTCCTCGTCCGGCGGGCGAGTTACGAGGACGGAAGTAACAACAGCGAAGTAACAACTCTACACTGGATGCGTAGAACGGGTTTTAATGATTCTGAGATTACTCGCAATTAAACCAATTAGGGTTATCATATCTGAATTACATACAGTTGGGAAATTTGTGTTAAACTCACGGTCCACTTAAATTTTTCTGTTAATTTGACACAAGAATATGTTAGAAAGTAACACGAATATTATATGTGGAAAAAAATTAACACAAAAAAAGTAATACTGACATAATTTGTAAGCAAACTGTGGGAAGGACATTTTCAAAATTAATATTTATGATATACCTGTTAAATTAACACGTGTTTCATTTATCTTAAAATTTGTATTTTAAAACATATTTTTGTATCATTTGTTTACTTACTCATAAATTATGTTATTTTGATACTAAGAAGTATTGAATATCAACTTAACACAAAATATCATAATAATATAATAACATAATCACAACATGCAAAATTAACACGCGAATACATTAAAAATTCTACATAAAATTTTAACAAAAACTCGAATGAATAGTTTCCAACACATGTTTCCAACATATGTTAAATTAACACGCAAATATGTTAAAAATTCTACATAAAATTTTAACGAGAACTCGAGTAAACAGTTTCCAACACAAAACAAAACGTTTTTTTTTTACTGTGCAAGAAAAGAGTACATATATACATTTTTTAAAAAAGATAATTCGGAGGTGGAAAAAAGAGGTAAAATTTTTGTCTGCATTAAATGTAGATATAATTTAATAAATAAAATTTCTAAAACAATATTTCTAAAACAATAATTTCTAAAACATAACTTTTATTGATAATTCTTCTTAATGTTATAAATATAAAATTTTAATTACTGATCAAAAAATTTACCACCTCAAAAACAGTACGTGCACTATTAAAAGA
Organism: Trachymyrmex septentrionalis; assembly: GCF_001594115.1. Lineage (NCBI taxonomy): Eukaryota > Metazoa > Arthropoda > Insecta > Hymenoptera > Formicidae > Trachymyrmex > Trachymyrmex septentrionalis. Next base: position 1,710,627 of record NW_017304228.1, on the reverse strand, counting down.
ATACGGCTGGTAACTTTACGCGCGATCATGTCCTTGTTATTATACATGATGTAGAAACCGGAATTACAACCAGGATGCGCAATGCTTCTAATTAACCAAGATCAAGATCCTCGATCAGCAACCAACTACGACAAAGGCAAAGCTTTGTCGACAGGCATCGACCAGCTTCACCGAACAGCGCTTCAAGTCGTGATTGTAAATTGTTTATTTTCAATAGAGGATAATTGTGAAATCGTGATAATGATAAAAAAATACAAGTTTCAATATAAAACGCTACATTTTGTCGTATGCGCAAATATATCCCAACTCGTTATACGCATTGTATGAATCGCGGAAATAATTAGCCCAGTGCCTCGAATTTTTCGCTATTACGCGAAATATTGTTATGAGAAATCGTAATTACATATATATGGGATATTTTATGATATATCATTTGTCAAATATCTATTCGCTTTATGATAGAAAAAATGTTTCTCTATTTAATTTTCCAAAAAAAAAAAAGAAAAAAAAATACGAAGACACATAACGTGATGTGTAGTAAGTTATAACATAAGTTACAACGTAATTAGTCAAGTAACGTGAACCGCGATTACTCGATATTTCTTCGTGCTTTCCGAGAGGAAGGCGCGAGAATATAATTCACAAGCCGATACCACTGAGCTAATTTACCCCGGCCGAACGCGCGTAGCTGTCTAATTAAGCTGGCTTTCGCGCAACAAAGCGCCATACGTGTAGCCGCAATCGGGTGGGCTTTACAACACCGGCCGGTATCCGGCGCTTCCACGTTGTTGACCACGATCGTCCACCACTCGAAGGCGGAGGAAACTACGGGGAAAAAAGGCCGGGGGGACGCGCGGGACGACGATGCGGGATAGGAGAAAAAGCCCTCGAGCTTTGAATATTCAGTAGGTACGTACCGGTATGCGCCGGCCTCCCCCGTCTGACCTTATTTTTCTACTGGAAAAACCGCAGCTTCCGTTTGCTGCTTAGGGATTCGCTTCGCCGTTCGTGGAGGAGACACGTCGCCGGAAATTTGCACCAACGCCCACCGGTTGGACGAGAGGCAGACCGATTTGAATTAATGTCGCGGCATCGGGACGGATACGCGTCGCCGATAAACCGTCGATCTCGATAAGTGAAGTTCTAACGGGGGTGGAAAAGAGGATGACGGCTCTATCGATCCCTTAAGTCGGTAGAACAGGTAACTAGTCTATGTACGCTCAACTCTTCGTCCAGATTGATAAACTAACGGTCGTAGGTAAGATGCTAGGTTGTTTAAGAATGATATGTACCGTTCGTTATCAGGCGGTTGGTAAAACTGAGATTTCGTAAAATCAAAGTGGATAATTGATTCGATTTTTATTGTCGTATTTTTTCTTAATATATATTTTTCAAAGTTTAATTAATATTTTATGAGAACGAGTTAAAATAAAAATAATTGTTTGTAATGTTATGCAATAAATACTTCTATGAAAGTTGGATTGTTAATTTTATACACCAAGTTAACATTAGAATCGCGACTGTTCCATTTTTTATCCATCTGATAATTACATTTATATGTACATATAAAATTAGATGGAAATAAGTATATATTCTATTTTTTACGTCCGTTTTATGAGACCAAAGAATACATTTTATTACTTGAATAGAAGAGTTTCTGCGATTTATTTTTAATCCTTCGATACCACTTTACCGTTTTATATCTATTTTTATGCAATATTTTTATACAATACTCATGTGGTATTGTATAAAAATATCGTTTAAAAATAAACATATTAACAAATGTATGTATCTTTATTAATAAAAAAATCATAACATAGCAAATTAAAAGAAACGAGTATGCCACACTAGGATACCGAAAGATTAAATATCATACAATTATGCTACATTACAACAAAAATCGAGATATAGACTTACCTGGATAACTGCAGTCATGTTCGTCGCTCCCATCTTGGCAATCCTCCATAAAGTTGCATCGTTGAGATTCCAATATACATCTGTTTACGTCGCACGCGAATTCGCCAGCACTACAGCCTGTAAAACGTAAATCGTTATTACATGTAGTAGATACTTTCATTACAATTTTATCACAATATGTTTTTAAATTTAAAAAATGCGGTTGTATATAATATTGATGAAAATACAAGAATTTATCTTTTAACATAAAAAGCGTTAAAAAACATATGAGAATTTCATTCTCGTTAGCACATGCATCGATACAAAAGCTTGCTAATTCTAATAATATACATACAATTTTATAAAACGAGAATAAAACATGTAATTGAAACTTTATAAGCATGGCTCGTATATAACATTGCTTCCTTGTTTCAAAAGTAATCCAATTAAAAAACATGATTTCCGAATTATTATCATGAATGAGTCAAATGAACATTACCTTATTATCATCAACCACAAGAAAATTAACTGATTTAAGTCCATAAAAAATTGTCAAAATGGTTAAAAAAATTGGCATAACTTAAGAAGAGTGATTATTTAGAGTTATAAAACAAAAATAATAAAAATGATATTTGATCATGTTAAGAATATATTCTTTTTGCTGTAATATTATTTAATCAGTCAATAATTTTCTGTCAAGTTGAAAAATAATTTTGTCCTATTTTTGGAAAACTTAATTCTTTGAATTATTCTCTTTTGAAGTAAGGAATAGACGTAGACAGTAATGTATATACCCATATAATTGTGTATAAAAATATGATTGTGTATAAAAGGATATCACATTACAAAAAGAAGCTTAATATACATATTTACTATATGTATATACATACATGCATTAAGAATACAAAGTTAAGTATACATTTTTTAACTAGAAGAACCGCTTCAATTATCTTAAGTTACCGCGAATATAATTCCTATTAAAGTTTTTTAAAACTCTTTTATTGTAATAATTTCAATACTATACAGTTCTTCGATTTTTAATTAAGTCGTTTCCGTTAGAATGGTGAGAGGCGGTTCTTCTAGATCGCCGATTTTTAGCGTCCGATCCTTGGCGAAGGTCAATCGGCTCAATCTGTACCTGGATGCGGGCAATCGATCTCGTCACCACCATCATCGCAGTCCGGAACGCCATCGCACTGTTGTACCGAACAGATGTAACGACTGCCGTCGTGACAGCGTACCGTGTCATCGGCGCGGCACTTGTTCGAAGACGACCTCAGCGTGGACTCCTCGATCTGCTTGTCGTCGATGTCCGGTACTTCCGGATTTACCGTGTGAGTCGTATCCGTCGGGAAATGTAGCGAGGGATGTTGTGATGTCACAGTGGTGTATTCAAAATCTGTTGTTTCGTTTATCAGCGTAGTTTCAGTGTCGACGGTTGCAACATGCGATTTTTACACGCTTGTTACCGAAGAATATGAATTGGATGAAAAGATGACACAGTGATACTAAATTTTTCAACTAGTGCTTTTGTTTTGCTTGTAGTATTACTTCCCAGAAAAACATACCAAGTCAAAAAAAAGTCAAAATGCTTTATTTTGACATCATGAAAGTCAAAATAATAATAATTTTTGATTACAACGTTTGACTGTTCCTTGAAACGTTAAAAATCAAAATAAAATCAACTGATTTTTTTATTAACTTTTGTATGTTCCTTGGATTGAGTATAAAAAGATATATAAATAGAAAAAAAATCCATTCTTTTCAAGAATATTATACAGAGAAAGTACGATTTTGCTGAATTAAAAAATTAGGTAAATACAGATGTGAAAATATAACTTTGTTAGATCAAAATAATTATGAAAAAAACAATGTTACAAAAAGTTTTGACGTTCTAGCAACCAATTTGAGCATCCTACATATAATTAAATATAATACTTTAGTAAAATCATTCTTTCTGCATTAATCATATTTGTGTAATATTCTTGTTCAAATAAATTATAATTATATGCTCTATATTCTTCTAAATATAAATATTTCTCTTATAACATATAAGTTATTTTACTGCAGATAAATTGTACCAAAAGTAAATTTATAATAAACTATGTTATTTAGGCAAGATTGAAAACGCTAGGAGAGAGTTAATTTAAAACGAACGGTAATGAAGATAGAAGTAGAAAAGATGATAGACAGAAAATCTATAGTAGAGCTCGCCACACCGGCGAGCTGAATCTCCATGAAAAATCTGAGAGATATTCAAAGATAGTTGTAAGAGATATACGTAAACGCGTATTAATTGTAAATTAATGCATTTAAAAAATTCATATAATAAATTAATATAATAAATAGATATAAAAATTAATATAATAAATAGATATAAAAATTAATATAATAAATAGATCATGCTGATGTTTGATGATACTCATGCTTATACTTATGTTACGTACTGTATATTTGCACAGGTCACATTGTAATTTTCGTTAATCAGAAGAAAAGGATAAAAATAATGAGCGAGTTTTACAGATAAGCGTTATTAACAGTGATCTAACATTATGTACAGTTTTTTACCCTTTGCAGGGAGAAGATAACGCAGTGCGGATTTCCGCGTACTTACCGTCGCGTGTCTTATTCAATGAATCTGTCGGGCAGTTGTCCTCATCGGAACTATCGTTGCATTGTGATACACCATCACAGCGGGATTCTAAAGGTACGCATTCGCCGCTTCTGCATCTTAATTCTGTCATCTGATCGCATTCCGGCTGCGTGTCTTTCTCTCCGGCTGTGTTCGGATTTCGCGTGTTGTGTTCATTGTCGTGTGCATTCATTGCGTCGAAAGTAGGCGGAATAAGCGAATCGTGCCACCAGTCAGTGTTTATTTGAAAGGCAGAGGAAGTTTGAAAAAAAGAAAAACAACTAATATGAGAACGAAAAATTAATTAAGAAGGAAACTGGAATTATAAAATAAATACGTTTATAAATTAAAGTGATAATAATGAACTTAATAAGAATCTTAATAAAAAATATAGACTATGTAATTGGAGATCGTGAAAGTTGAAATGAAGTTTGCAGTTGAAATAAAAATTGCATTCCTCGTGCATTTCTGCGCGTATCAATATTCTAACAATAATCTAACAATAATTCTAACAATAATCTAAACACGCCGAAATCATGCGTTTTACCAAAATGATCGATTTCAATATTAGATTCGGTATTTACATCTCACTTTTATCAATAAATATACATTTAGTATATAATTTAGTATAATATATAATTTACATCATATATATATATATATATGTACTATAGAATGTAAGAAATAAATGCACGCATTTATCGATAAAAGTGAGGTGTGAATACGGACCATAATCTTTTCGGTTACGTATAATTTTTTTCCGATCGCAGCTATCAATCCCATTCGTTGAGTAGTCGATCGTTCGATATTCACCGGATCTTCGTACGTCCTATATTCGACTTTTCGCAAGCTAGTGGCATCATGGAAAGCTGAACGAATTACGAAGTTTAGTTTCGAAAGCTCCAACGTGAAATCGATCATTTCCATGTCGTTAGGCGATAGCCGCCTAAGATGGAAATACCTTGGAATATCCTGAACGTGAATCCCTCCGGACCTACTTGGATACTGCCCAAGGAATGATATTGCAGCTGTTGCTCTAGGATAGCACGCACTTCGAGCTCGTCCGTGAATGTCGAACCAATGTCTAGAGTAACTTGCGACGTAAAAGCGTCGGTCGTTGGCCTGAAAGAGAAATTTTAATTATTAAATACAATGGACGATTTTAAGAATCTAAGTTGGACTAGACAATTATACTTACGATATCTTGACGACGCTGGCGAAATGATTGTATCCTGGAATGTGACGATTATACAAATTTTCGACGGCGTGTGTAAGATTGCTACTCAATTCTCGGTATTCAAGACTGTTTCTGTCAGCGTATTCTCGTCTGTACGGCTCGCCAACTGTCAATGTTATTCGATAGAAACCTAGAAGAGAAACATTCATTAGTAATAAATAATTTCATAGAAATATATCAGTAAATAATTTTTATATTTCTTTTATATGTATTTATTTTATAAAGAGGATATTTTATTTCAAATATCATTTCTACTTCAGCCTCTTGATGTATTATCCTTCATCCGTTTATCTACTTTATAAAACTAAAATACTCTCTGACATTACTAATACTACGTTTGAAAAAGTTAGTGGTAAAAAAAGAGATAAAAAAGTTTATTGTTGCTTGTAAAGATATTGATAAGATTTTTTACAGGTTTAAAAACAAGAATATTCTGGTTATCGGAAAAATAAAAATATTTACACTCAAATAATATATTCTAATATCTTATCACTAAAAAGATTCTTATTACAAAAATATAACGTATTTTATTTTTCATTAAAATTTAAACAAATAATAGACTTCAATAATGTTAAACAATTGATATAAACATTATATAATAATAAAATTTATATTAATTACACAATTTTTGGATTAAAATATTTTTGATGAAATATGAAGCACATTGGCCAAATCGGTCAATTCCTTTTTGAGTACTTCAAAATTTTATCGCCAAAGCGCTTGATAGGAATCAAACAAGCGCTTTGATGATAAAATTTAAATATTCAAAACGTGGAGTTAACCAATGACAAATGAAAGGTTCATATAAATTAATATAAAGCTCTTAATATAAAGCTGTCTATTTTTTATATCAGTGTTATAAAAATAGATATCAAAATATTTTTAGAAATCTTTGCAATTTTGATCGATAACATTTATACATGACAAACAAATTGTTATAATAATTTTTATTATTTTTCTTATTTATTATTATTATTATATGTATATTGTTTAAAAAATTATTATATACTATTATTATATTATTCTATAATTAAAGTTAATAAAGCTTTAATAGATTCGTCTCTCAAAAAAAAAAAAACAAAAAAAACAAAGAGACAAATAATGAATTAAACTCTGGTTTACTTTATTCTTCAATTTTAATAAAATCACGAATAAAAAATTAGAAACTTACGTGCTTTGCCATCAGTGTTGCGATGTGTATTTCCTGAGTTGGGAGAATAATCCACTTCGCCTGCGCTGCCTTCGATTTCTCCTGAACCAGCCAAATCTTCATCATCAGTATTTCCGTACGTTAGTGGTATTCTCTGACTTTCTGCAGGGTTATTAATTTCATTTTCGTGCTGTAAAGACATAATAAATTTCCATGTAATAGATTGAATGTCATAACCGAATAAAACGTTAAAAAACACAAATGTTTAAAATGTTCATTAACCTTATCCTTCTATAGATTTATCATTTCAATTATCTTGTCTTTGAACACTATTTAAATGAAAAATATTTATGCAATCTAACCCTTACCATACATAAGAAGGAGTCACTAATGACCGAGCGATTCCTGTTCGTGCAAGTTTCTTTGAGTCTTTCGGTTATATTATAATTATAAATGTATATATAATTATAAATTATATTACATTTTATTATTTTCCAAAATCAAGTGCCAATATTTATTCTAGAAAGTTGAAAGTATGTTGATAAATTTTTAAAGATTTTTTGAATCATTCTGAATAGGTAAAAAAAATGGACGGATTCTAGTGTTCCCGTTTGTACGGATGAGGCACCAAATTAATTATATTGGGTGGGCAAGAAAGTGATTGCGTTTTTTTTAGCTCAAAGTTGTATATATAATATCTTCGTCAATAATGAATGAAATTCAAATTTAAAAAAAGGGTTTTAAAGCTTGAAATCTCTACTTTTAAAAGCTTATCACATTTTTTAAGTTTACATGAGTTTGGTAATTTTTACATACCAAAAACTACGAGCTGAAAAAGACGAAAAATTTTCTTCTCACTTTGTGGATTTGTAGCGTGTCCAAAATTGAATTTGAGAAAATTTTCGATTACCTATCGTGAAAGCTTGATACTTTCCCTACAAAATCGTTTTTTTTAAATATTCCTACGATTTTTGGTTACTGAGTTATCGCGGATTAAATAAAAAAATTATTTTGACTTTAATTGCTCATAACTCCATTAAAAATTGTCATATCGTAATTTAAAAAAGAGATTTTTAAAGCTGAAACTTTACTTTATCAAGATATATTTATATTGGTTGGTAAGAAAGTAATTGCGGTTTTTACTGATAGATGTCTTTTAAAAAAACGCAATTACTTTCTTGTCAACCCAATAGCTGGTACGGTAAGGGTTAATTAAATGACAGATAAAAATTCAAAAAGTAACTATTTTTGAAACGATGTTCCATACCTCATCTGCTTCGTCATTGTTTTCGTTCTTCTCGAGGACCAATCTTTGGATGACACCGATACCCGTTTTGGCATTTGGCACTTCAGGCTGATCAACAGTATGATTTCCTTCATCTCCAACGTTTAAGATGACGGATTTGTCAATATCTTGATTTTGAATCTCATTTTCTTCTTCTTGATCTATCGGGTATAGAATTTGATAATTGGAAAATTGAATAATGACATACATAGCTTAAAAAGAATAATGCAAGTGTTTTCAATTTCGTAATTCTAACATTTATTATACTATAACAATGCAGTTTTTTCTAATTGTACTCAATTAAGAAGGAATTGATACCTGATGGTGTAGTTGTCGCAATCCCCCGGGCTAATGTAAATAAATCCGAAACTCCTCTCTTTATCCTGTGAAAAAAAGAATCGTCCTGATGCGTTTCGATCAATGGTGCTTGAGCCGCAGTTTGTTTGCCCTCCGGATCGAAAATCAAGTCGTCATCCTGAAAAAACAGATTGACATTATAAATTATGAATCTTATAAAAAAAAATAATTGTTTTTCTATTGATAATAGTTATAATATATAAACAACAATATACACACACACATATATATATATATATATATATATATA
>NW_017304228.1:1683766-1691397 GCF_001594115.1 Trachymyrmex septentrionalis | reverse complement strand
TATATATATATATATATATATATATATATATAATTATAATATATAAAATTAATCCACTGTCCCTGCAAAAAATTTACATAAGCTTATAAACTCAATCTTTTCATGAAACATAAATTTCGAAGTTTTTGTGGTTGAATTGAACATTTGAATTTTTCAAACGGTTTTAGATATCCTCCGCATCGGTTTTTTGCTTATGACAAATTCACTTAAGTCACTATCATTATTGCAAATTATAAAATTTGTTTCACAATTGTTTCTTTATGTGTAATATTTATATATATATATATATATATATATATATATATATATATGATATAACAATCTCACCCTCTAATTAATCCATCGTCTTTACAGAGGGATTTCGCACAAGCTTATAAATCTTTTTATGAAATGTAAAACTCAAACTGTCTCTTCGGTTGTATGTCAAACGGTTTCATAAACTTTCCTCCGTATTCGTTACAATTTTTTTGCCACTTATGACAAATGCATAAGTCACTATCTCATCGGATGCCCGAGTACCTGCCACCTAGATAACCACATGTGGCCGTATACGCGCGCGCGAGCGGCAACGGCACGTACGTGTGAAAGGCCATTGAGCGTGTATATCACCAAGTACCCTCACGTGTTCCTCATAAAGAACCAATTCTCACCTAAACACACGATATAAATTCAGGATCGTCGGGCCATTCTGCCGGTAGCAGCGCGTCGTGATTCCGTAAGAACCGCGCGACCGGCAAACTGCCCAGGATTCGAGTACGCGGGTCAATGACGTAGTTCGTACGGGATGAAAATGGAGAACCGGCGTATGGTGGATATAAGCCGCAGGAACCAACCGGAATAACGTATCGTTATGGGCGAATACCTGACGATCTTGGGGTACGTACGACCCGCCTGGTTATGCAAGCGCGCTGCCGTTACAGCATAAGTATGAATAATACACCGTATAGGTATACTGAGTGGTGAGACCTTACGGGCGTTTCTTATGTACGAATGGAAAGGCGCCGACGATCGATTAACGAATGTTTTTATTTATTCTTCACGTTCTTGAATAAATTCTCTCATCGTTTTTTTATTTGCATACTCATATTCGTGAGTGAGGATTTAATCAATAAAATTATGAAAAGTCAATTTTATTAAAATTTCTTAATCCTCAACGCTGAGAGAAATGAATTTTGTTATAGGAACAAATCAAGGGAAAACAAATGTAATATTTGTTTAAAAAAACGATCGATTAATTACTATTGCAAATTAATTATTTCTCATTCGTCAATGTAACAAATAATTAATAGTATAGTTTGCATATACATATATAGACGGTCGTAGAGTTTCAAATCGTAAGAAATTGACCGAGTCAAGTATTCTCCCTATATTTGACTGTGATCAGTTTCCTATGACTTAAGACTCCATGATCATCTACGATTTCTATGTAAATGAGCCTAGAGTCTATCCAAAGATAGATTAGATTTTATATAGTTTACTTCTGTTATTAATAATTGGTTGATATAGCAGACTAGCAGCAATCACAACAAACCAAATATGTTTACCGATCACTTGTTAAAGATACTAGTGGCTTATTAAATTAACAAAATCCTTTCTCTCAGTGAAGATTACAATTAATTTTTAGCAATACCTACTTTAATTTAACTTTCTAATCTGCGATTCTTTTCGTATAAAAAATTCATTTAATTTCGAAATGCATCAGCGATTTCTTTTCAACGAACGAAGAACAAATAAAGACAGGTGTCTCGTTTCCGATGCTGCGTTTCAGATGCATGCACGCACAAAGTGCGCTGTAACACGTGAGCGGAAACATGTCGTGTCTTTTTCCATGGGCGCGAGATCGGAGGCTCGTGCACTGGTAATGAAGCTTAAATCGCACCAGAGCCGAGACGTATTATTACGGTGGCGCATTTACACGCCTCGCCGGGCGTCATTTAAAGATTCGCGTGCAGCATCCGACGGTCGCGCGCGCCTACACACGCAAGTTGTATTTGCTCGCGCATGCACACGTCGTCGAAAAGGGAGTACGAACACACGGTGTATGTGTTATGTAACTTTGAACTCGGTTTTAATGAGGCTAACGATACGGCGGTGCGTTTATTAATTCGCGTTCGAAACAACCCAAACGTTCGTTGCAACCGCATCCGTTTGCGAAACATTCTAATGCCTTCTCTTTAGATCAAAAATATCAGAAGAAACATGTAACGCAGCAGATATCGTTATTCCAGTTTCGTATTGATTAATTTTTTATCTTATATTCGCGAATGTATTACTTGAGCGTTAACAGCCACGAACATGAGTTAAGAACGCGACAACGCCCGACGTGCTTGTTGTTTCGAAATTGCGGAAGTCCGGGCTTAACGGGACGCAGATAAAACATACTGCGAGGGACCATTTTAGATCGCGATAACGACCATGATGCGCGGCACATCCTGCCAGAAAACAGCCCATACATTGTTCGCAACGAAGTTTTATTACAGATAATTTTGCATCGAAACTATCCTTTAAACAACGACGTTCCGCGCGTTTATCGTTATCGGCTAATATGAGAGAATATAGATTTTGTAATTTAAAAATGTTACTGGAAAAGAACAAGATATTCTTCTCCCCTCCCCCAAATACTCTAACAAATTCAGTAAGAATCAGTGATACGTAAACGAATAAAGTCACCTGTCAAGTGTGATTAAAAAAAAAAAAGGAAAAAGATGTGATAAAATGTTAATCTTCCGTAGCTGACATCAAATCTGTAACACAATTATTGACACTGAGTTTGTTAGATTTAATATCTGTGGATTAAAAGGTACTAATCAACTTCAAGAAATCAAAATAACATAACGCGTACGAAAAAAAGAAATAAGTACATTTTAATAAGAATAATCTAAATTTACAGATAAAAAAAATTGAATTGTTTAATTTTTTGTATAAAATGACAAGTGCCACAATAATACATGAATTAAGAACTAATAGTAAATTTAAATATAGTAATATATTTTTTACTAACATACACTTTCATAACATTACTCCATAGCAAAAGCTGAATTATTTATATTCATGAGAATTTTTATTATCCAAACACTTACTGCACAGTACACTGTTGAAAATAAAATGTTTAACTGAAAGACTTTCTGAGATGCAAAAATCTCAAAATTATTTCTTCTTTATTTTTAATATGTAGTATAGATTCAATAGATTCACGTCAGTTCTGGAAGATAAAATAATATATTAGATTTATTCCTTATTTATACAGTCAAATAATTAATGGTTCAAATTTGTTCTTCAATTTTTTCCCTTCACAATATAAGATCGTAGCACAGACTTTACAATTAAGATATCTAAATGTGTTGAAAATGTTTTGTAGTTTTGTATATTTCTCGTATCTTGTTATGTATTTCATGACTCTGTAAACTTCTACAATGGACGCGTGAGTTCGTTGCACAGTCATGAAGCGCTAACGAGAATAAAATCGAGATTGGACATCATAATAGAGTTGTTCGGAAAAAATTAAGAGTCTGACCGCGGAAGGGGTGTAAGGTGGGAGGGATGCGCGGAGATGCACCTCGAGACGCGGAACTTTGTTATTCCGGCCAAGTTTTACACGGGATTCCGTAGCTAAGTCCACTCTATGATCCTTTCACGGCAACTACGTGCTCATACTTCGACAAAACACCGCCCCTATAGTCCGAAATCCTTAAAATGCATGGGAAATACGTGTTGCCGCAGGTTAAGTAGCCCTAGGAAATTCGTCCTGCGTCGAAGAGGACCGGAGAACTTTGGAGGGCTTTAGGATGGCAAAGTTGCACGGAGATGCGACGGGGACGTAAGATACTCGGTCAATCTTCCCTATTTTCATTTTTTCCCCTTCTTTTTCTTCTTAACGAGTCTGACCTCACCTTGACGATTCGAATAACGCACCGGTCGGAATGACTCGACGGGATGTATTTGGCAATTACGCAAAAACTTTCGTTGCCATATGCGGTCGCTTCAAACCGCACGATGGAATATACGGAGCGCCGATGACTATACAAGGTAATGTGCAAGAGGAAATGTAGAAGTCAGTAACAGAAGTGAGAACACGCGTGAATTTTTTAATAGTTTAACATCGATATATAGTACTGGATAGACCATAGCATCTTAACAATTTTGACAGACATAGAAAGAGATAGATAAATAGAATACACTGTTCTCTTTCTTGAAACAAAATTCAAGCAATAGGACAATAATAGAAAGAGAGTTCCGTGCTCATATATTTACCTTTTTCTTTTTAGGTCCGTCAAGATGAAAACTTAAAGAAATTTTGAATACTCCAATACTATACGTCTATGCAGTTTAATCATGCTTGTAATTAATTGTTAAATATTAAATATAGAAATATGTAATTAATTATATAATATTAAGTATAGAAGATATCTACAATTAATATTATACACTCTATACTCTGTTGTCTAATTTTTTATTTATTTTACATCACTGCGCAAGCGACGCTTTGATAAGAACCGATGAGCACGCTTTGGAGAACAGCGGCACTTTCACCGCTGGCTTCTCCTCTCATTGATGCAATTCTGAATTGCTTGTATGTTACCGAACCGTCGTATGTAGGCTATCTTCGTTTGCTTATACTCTGCTCAAGTGACGTGTGCACGAGATAACAGATATATATCTTTTACATAGTGCCTTCAACAGACTCCATCCAAATGGCTTTTTTACATAATCGCATCGATAACAGAGATAAATTTAAAAAGAAAAAAATACAATTCCGCTACAATCGAGAGAGAATTTAAGATGTCTGGACAGATTTCGATTTCTTTATTATATTGAAGAGAAAATCATAGTTTGTAAAACCTACATAATTAGCGTGAGATGCTTCTGAAACATTGTATTTCAATTTTCAAGTTTCACAATATTTCACTCATCCTTTAAATAAAGACAAATGCAAATTTCTTTTTAAATTGTTAAAACTATTTGCGCTAAATGTAATAATATATATAAACAATATTCATTACATTTAGCAAACTTATAAGGTTGAGAGGTATCTCATGAAAGTAATGAAGAGTTAACAAAGAATAAATCGATATAATATTGAGCTTTAACATTTCCTGGCTTGAAACAAGAACACAGAAATTCCAAGTAGTTCGTAAACTGTAACAAAGAAAGTGTCCAGTTAGTGTCCACATTATAACATTAATTTATAATACTTTTAACTGCAATTTTGAAAATGTAAGGTCAAAATTTTTCTTCTTACCCCCTCCCTCTTCTCTCTTTTTCTTTTTATTTTAATCGACAACGACTTATTAATTGATAGATTTTTTCCGCAGTGCATCCCTTTATTATTATTATTTTTGTCAATTGTAATTCGCGGTCGTGCGAATAACAATTGAGCATCATATTACATTTTTCCTCATATTTACTTCATATTGGTATGCCTTGTAATCGGAGCATTTGCAATCTACAGGTCAAAACATACTGCAGATAATCAATGACCTTTCGTAAATTTTTAGCTCGAAAAATTGGAGATTGCTAGGATCGACAGACAAGAATAATTTCAAAAATTATTATTGTAAGCACAAGAGAAAATAAGTGTGTATATATACGAAAAAGAGAGTAATAGTTTAACTCGAATATGCAATCTTTGTAATCTTCCATTTATCACTTATACAATATATTATTACAATATAACGTAATATATCGTTATGTTACAATAAGATAATATTATAATATAGTATTATTTTATTGTGTATTTTATCTCTTATTATATACAATAATATAATATAAGATAATAATATATAAAATAAATAAGTAAAAAGGACCATAAAAAATTAATTATTTTGAACTAACTGTTCGAATCAATTGTTTTTGAGTAAAAATGTTTAAGCAAAGAAAATGCAGACAGAAATTAAATATATAAAACAGTTCTAATAGGTTTTACTTCTAGTATAAGAGAGATAAAAATGTAACTATTAACATAATTGCTTTGACGTTATATTACTAATATAATTGATGTGAAATATCCACCAATCATCCTGCTTCACTGAACTGGCTGTAAAAGTCGTGACGTCCACATATAGGATGACTTCGTATGATTTAGTAGCGTTGAAGAATATGTCCCGAGAAAAAAAAGAAGAAACGTGCTCAAAGGTCAAGATCCAGCACGTTTCTCGTAAGGCAAACAGGCAAGCAGTCTAGGCATGCAGGCAGGTTGGAACGAAGAAATCCCCCCAATTTGAGGGACTTCCTAGGGCTTTGACTTAACGAATATATACGTCCAGTCTTTCGTGTTTTCCAGGATGCGCGAAGGAGGACGGCGATATGACGCGAGTCGATAAAAACGGGAAGAGGGAAGAGATGAGAGTAGGACGAAGGAAAGAGGAGAGCGAGACGTTGCTCGATCGTCCTTTGTCTTAAGCCCTGCTATATTAATGCGAAGAACATGTTACATGGAGTGGAATAAAGGGGTGGCGGCCGAGGAGAGAGAAAGAAGAAGATGATGGGGGAAAAAGGTATCGTGGTGCGAAAAAGAAGAGCGGCGTCGCGCGGAATACTAAAGAGGATCACACACGCCCGCCGAATCTGCGTCCAGGATACAAGGACAGGTGTCCTCTCCTACCTTTGCATTTTAATAGTCTTTTGCGAGACCGAGTCGTTTGACCTCAAAGGGATGAACAAACGGCTATATAACACAAAATACTATATGACAAGTAATTGCACAATATCATCCTTTGATTACTTAAAAATATAGAAAAATTGAGGTACATATTTCATATAATGCGTTTCTTACATTTAGTGCACTGAATTTAATATGCACGCTTTGGGCATAAATTCTGCCTGCTAAAAATTTCATGTATCTCAAACAAACGGGATATACAAGGACACCAAACTAAACAAAGAATACGAAAGTAAAGCACTTGTATTTTGCTATACAACATGCTTTACTTATTCCATTACACGTATGTACCACAAAATAATTACTAATGCCCGTTTCCACCAATGTAGATTAACTTTAATCACGGTTCAACTTACTCTTTGTCTTTTTTTAATTCTAAAGATTAGAAAAAGACGAAAAGTAAGTTGAACCGAAATTAAAGTTAATCTATGTTAGTGGAAATAGGTATAAAAGTCTTTTACACGCCCTACAGTAATTATTTTATGTAGATTATAATTTATGATGGCGTTACTTATTACAGTGACAAATCGATTCAACTCACAATAATTTCATTAATATTATAACAGTAAGAAGATGAAATCGTAACATTATATTAATATAACATAAAGGCATGTAACAGAGTAATTAAAATTATCCTACTCCTTCTATTTTGTCTGACTTCTGCAGCATAAATCCCAGCGCGGCATATTTGCGGCGGAGTTACTCTATGTGCCAGTATAAACGTAATGATAATTTTTTAACTGTATAAAAATACATTTACACAAATCGATCGTGATGTAATAGATTAAAGATGAAGAAATGCGGATAAGTGAAATGAAGAAATATATAAGTGAGACACCGCGCACAGAAACATAACTCGATATTCTAAGACATTCACACGGACAGAGTAAGTTAAAATTTGTATGTAGTGGATGTTAACAAGGAACCTGTTTCCCCCAATACCGTATTCACTGAAGCTGCAGAGTCGGAGTAG
>NW_017304228.1:1680335-1683666 GCF_001594115.1 Trachymyrmex septentrionalis | reverse complement strand
ACAGAGTAAGTTAAAATTTGTATGTAGTGGATGTTAACAAGGAACCTGATTCCCCCAATACCGTATTCACTGAAGCTGCAGAGTCGGAGTAGGAATGATCTTATATGAACCTTCATATTTCTCTCCCCGCGTTTTGGGACACAGCCGAGTAATTCCGACTTGGTCAAATACCACAATCCTCTCTTGGCCACGGCCGCGAAATTGCGGAAATCATCTCGGTCCGATTTCCCGAGGAGAACGCGACGTCCGATTCTCACAACGTGGCCAACGAAGCCGCGGGCTGCGGTCTGCCACTCGCACGTCAACCCCCCGACACCGGAAAAAGCGCATTAACTAGTTTTCGGGGAGAGCTAATCTCACCGACAACCCCTCCGCGAGGAGGATTTCAAATGGGGAGATATCAATTCTTCCACACAATTCCTATGGAAGTCCTGTCCCTTCTTATCAATTCTTATACCGGTAAATCCTCCGTGTAAACGCCAGTAATTGCAAAATATTCATTGTGAATTGTTATAAGTGCCGTTATAAATAAAAATTAATTAGTCTAGTTATCTACATGCTCGATACTTCGTGAATTCGTACACTGTTAAATTCATAACGTCAAATTGTGCCCAATTTGAGGAAAAGGATATTGAAAAAAAGAATATTATTTATTTGAAAAATAACAGTATAAGAATTTAAATTAGAAGATTTTAAAGATTTTAAATTATTCGCTTCAAGTATATTATTTTAGTGACAAATACGAGGATAACACGTTCCCTTGCATTTATCATAAGCGAACATATATCAGACGGTTGTTAATGTTAATTTATTACAAAATTCTTAACAGAACATAAAGAATTTTGTATTAATAAATTAAGTCGCGGAATCGTTGGAAAAGAAAGTAAAATTAAAAAGATAATAAAATTTCCTCCATTAAATCGTTATTTTCGTTATGTGTACACATCATATTACTCTTTTTCGAACGAAAAATAGAATTTTCTTGGTATATAGATTGTCAAATAGCTCTTATTAAAAGTAATAAAGTATTAATATTGCTGTATTATTCCTCTGGCATTTCAATAATAAATTTAAAATAACGTTTAATAAATTAATATTGAAAGTTATCTTATTTCTATATTTTAACAGAGATAATTTAATTACATACTGATCTATCTCCAATATCCACCGTAATGTTTATGTACATGATTTCATATTTTCTGCAAAAATTGCATAATTTATCTCTTTTATTACTAATAAAAGAAATTTATTATATAAGTTTTCTCTTTAAATGCGAAATTGTATCTTTACTTACGTTAGCATTTAATTCAAACGATGGCAAATATAAATTTGTCTAAATTTCGATTTTCTCTTTTAGCGGTAATACAGATTGAAATCTTTTTCTCTACCTGATTCATCGATGTCTCTTATCTTTCATTACTCTCCTCTTTTAAACGGTTTCTCACCGTTTTTCCTGCGGTGTCACGAGCGATGAAACCCGAAACGAGTAGCGTGGTCTCAACAAATTACGGAACTTCACTTACCACTTACCGCCCTAACGCTCGTGTCGTCTGTTACGATCTACCGCATACCCGTTCTCTTATAAAGGGGCGCATTAAGTGTCACCTCGGTCGCCGCTCGTGAGGGGTGTAAATTGCATGACGACTTAGCTCACGACTGTATTCACAGTGTTTCACAGTGATTTGTTTCACAAGGTTTAACCCTTAACTGCCATGATTAACTTTAAATAACGTAACTATGATGTAAGTCTGTTAAATATTATATACTTAGATATGTATAAGTATTCGAATAGTGCGCGTGTACAAAATATCTTAAAATTAGCTAAGAAGTAGTAATAATAATTTCTCATAAAATTAGTCGACTTCTGTAGGTAAAACAGTAATAATTTTGACAACGAAATATTTATAATTTTATAAAAAAAAAAGCTCGCTGAAATCAATTATTTGCGAATTAAGCGAAAACAGATAATAAACTATTATTTCTCAAAAAAAAAATTCAGAGTAAATTTAAATATAAAATTTTTATTCGAGATTTTTAATTTAAGATGTTCAAATATGAAAGAATAACAAAATAATCTTGTAATATTTTCTAATTAAGGAAAAGTTGATGTCCAATTTCCAGAAAAGAAATGTTCTTTTTTTCTATCCATTCCAGAATATCTTATAATACACAAATCAGCTTGTGAGAATAAATGCCTACGTCCACCTCATCACTAATGAGACAGATAATTATGGAAGCGAGGTGAAAGGGAGAGGCTCTTAATGCGTGCCGTGAATCTCGTGAGAAATCAATCGGCGACGGCCGTCAGCCGATCATCGGGCTGCTCTCACGTGAATTAGCTTACGCAACACGTCCCACGTTTTTGTTTGCTCCGGCCGGTCTTTAAGGATAGTCGATCCGCCGGTCATTAACTCTATTAAGTCGTTAAACCGCGATGCACCGATCGAGTATAGTCATCGCACGTGCTCCCGTCTCGGGTCTGCGCGCCCGCATGCCTTGAGATCCCCGGCAGCAATTGCGCTCGCTTTACATTTATCTCGGCAAACCTTGAAGATGCGCGATAACCGCATCAAGAGATTTCACAAGTCTGCGTACTCTTAATCTTAGCAAAATGTCTGCGCGACTTTCATTAAAACGCTGGAGGCTTTCTTACATGACCGCAGAATAATCAGAGACGTTTATCAATTAATTGACCAATTTATCTTTTCTATTTTCTTCTCACTGACACCAGCTTCGTAATACTTAATTGCCATCAACGCTTTAGTTCTCCGAAATTCCCAGTATTGATAATACATTATGAGTGATTACAAAAATGTGAGTTCTATCGTGTGACTTGCGGGAGAAGTTTCGTAAAATTAATTGTGTTTGTGTGTGTGTGAATGATTCAAGTGAGAATTTAATAACATATTTTTTGCAATATTTTAGCTCATAATTGACAATCAGTAAACAATCAGTTTTTTAAAAAAAAGTTTTGGAACAAGTATTGATTTATACATAGATTTGACTTTACTTAATAAATTATATACTGTGTACTGTAATAATTATTACTAGCGCAAACATTATATATATATAATTAATAGTACTTCGAAATAAAATACAGATAAAGTTTCTTATATTTATTGTATAGCGTATACTCTGTAATAGTTATTACTAGCGGACATTATATAATTAATAATGCTTCGAAATAAAATACAGATAATGTTTCTTAGATGAAAAGAATGGTTTTGCTGAAATATTTTAAAATTTAGCTAAATGCAACAGCTGAAAATAATTTTGTTGGGTTATCAAAATAATTGTGCAGGACGTTCAAACTCTGATAGCTACAACATCA
>NW_017304228.1:1630374-1680235 GCF_001594115.1 Trachymyrmex septentrionalis | reverse complement strand
ACTAGTTTGAGCGTCCTACATATTACATAATTATTTTGATAGTCTAATAAAATGACTTTCATATCTATATATCTAACTAAATTTTTAGATACTTCAGCAAAATTGTTCTTTCCGTGTATTTATATTATTGTACACCGCGTGCGTTATTTGTAATAATTATTACTACCAGACATTATATAATTAATAGTAATTCGAAATAAGATGCAGAAAAAATTTCTTACATTTATTATATATTGTATGCTCTGTAATAATTATTGCTAACAGATATTATATAATTAATAATACTTCAAAATAAAATTCAAATAAACTTTCTTTGTAAATCTTTTATAGAATTCAAAAAGGTTATATTCCTTAGTTCAATAATAATTAAATAAATGAATAAAATTTGACAAGTAGGAATCAGCGCTGAAAATGTTGCGCTTAAATCTAAAAATATATATGTATTTTAGTGTAGCGCTTGTATATATCTACTTTGATGTACTCGTATATCTATTTCGACTAAATTCTAGTTTTCTTCAGCGTAAAATAGATAATTTGTATTTCACTACATGATCTGCATATGTAGCTATTGATTAATCTCCAATAGAAGAATTTAGCCAAATACTAGAATTTAGCCAAAACATACGTCAAATAGATATACAAGCGTTACACTGAAATATATATTTCTAGACTTAAAAATCTGTTAATTATTTAAGCGCAACATTTACAGTGTCAATTCCTAATTATCTAATTTTACTCATGTAAATTCTTTATGATTTTATGATAGATATAAGTGTCTCTATTGAAATATTCATTCTATGATTTCCTGCTGTAATGATACGGATTTCGTTAAATAATGTTCCAACCTACGTTTGAGATCGTTTCGAACGTCGACGTGCAATTCGTCGACGAATCTAATCGATGGTAGCCGCCCGCAGCATGGACGATTGTATCGACGATGTGTGTTTTGACGGGCGTTCGTATATGCTTTCAGTGAAAATAATGTCTGGAGCGTTTCGCGATCTCGCGGCTGGCTCGCGCGCGCAAATGTGCTGTAAGGAGCGAGCGGCTAAACCTCCGCAAACATTCGAAAATGAATATCAGGCGATCGAGAGGTCGCAAGAGCGCGAGAGGGTTTCGATGTAGTTCAAATGTTTCAAAATATATTTCATGCCGACGTATTGTACAGCTCCATCCGTTTCTCCGCTCTACAAATACGTATGTCCGTTCTCAATAAAAGCTATACTTTACACGTGTAAAAATCATCGTAAAAAGAATTTAATTGAGCAAAGAGTACTGCAAGCCTGGAAATTTCATAGAGTAAAGATAGATTAAAAAAGGACTTGTGAAAGTTAGAACTGTAGACTTTAATTTAATATTTTGCTTAACATTTTAATTAATTAGATTCAAAATTATGTAGTTGTAGAACAAAATGTTGGAATTTACTGCAATTTTATAAATAAATTTCAACATAATTGTATAATGAAATTTAAACTTTGTTTTCAAAGAAAGTAAACTTTCTTGTGTTGTAAGACTTCCTTTCCAGAAATATGATTATACATATATATAATAATATATAATAAATATAATATAATAAAATAATAAATAAATATAATCATCAAATATAATTAAATCAAAGAATAGTCATGTATTATATTTATTATATAAAATGTATTAACGCTTAGGTAGAAAAAAGAGTTTTACAGAACAATTTCGGGATATATTCTGGCAATAATAATCCTGAAGTTATGAAGTTAGGTTGAATGCATAGGCATGTACACAAAAAGGGCACTATTCCTCATGAAGTCTGGTATTCGTATATCGTCATGGATATAGGCCGTGTGGCCGTTTTGTTTGGCAAAAGCAAACTATTCCCCGAGGAGCCCATTTCAATCAGGCGTGCGGATCGAAAATAGATCAACGGAGAAAATTGAGACGGTGCGTCGAGCAGAATTTTTCAGAAGTAGCCTCCTCGTCAGTCAGGATTTGATCCCCCGAATGGCAAGGGTCTACTTTTTCCGTATAACTCAAGACGATCGTATCATAGATAATGTATAATATGTCGACCGGCTGAATTTAATCAGTTTGGCAGCAATCAACGATATCGTTATGACACGATTACGATGTCCTACATAATTCCAAGTTACATAAAAGGGGTTTATGGCTGCGATAAACATGCGGTAGCGATACATTGTTGTCAAAACGTATTGTGCGACAGGATTTGTCATCGCGCTAATAATAAACGTCCGTGGCTTCGCGCCACACCGTGAGAATGAAACCCGGACTAGGCTACATTTAGTGCCACATCACAATCGGCGTCAACATTATCTTACGGTTATTTTACGAATGAACATTCACAGCGGATACCTTGCATTAAAAAAAAATTACTAAATTTTAATAAATATTTGTTTGAATAATACTGATTAAATACGTACTAAATTAACATATTTATTTAGTACGAGAGCCATTTGATTTAAGTACCATTTTTTTAATAAGTAAATGTTTATTTACTGTAAGTAAACGTTTAGCTATTATTATCTGAATATTTATTAAAATTTAGTAAATTTCTTTTCAGTATGCGGAATGCTACAACCTTGATCGACTGACCACATTTTTGGCGGTGTCGTAGATTACGTGAGGAGAAATCCGGATACGCCTCTGCTTAATTTCCGCTCGCTGCTGAACGTTTGTTTTTGAGCGTAACAAATCACATGGTTACAGCACTTAATTCGCATTACACATATCTGACGTTTCTCTGTCGAGAAACTTGCGATACAGCTGATAATAAACGGTGCGATCGATATGAAGAATATAAAGAGAAAACATCTAACATCTCTCCTCGAAGAAAAGTTAACGCTTAAATTGGAAAAACAAAATCTAATTTTCAATTTCCAAAAGAATAAAACAATGGTGATAAAACATCTTAACGCGATCTAAAGAATTAAACGTGATAAAAAAATAATTATTTTATTTTCTCCTGTAACAACTATGTGGAATTCATACGCATTTTCGGATGGAGCACGCTCGAACTTCCCCAAGACCAGAAAATTACACATTTACACATTCGCGTTTGGTTTCGTGTTCAGTACTGGCCCACAATTACCGTATGTAATTCAATCGTGAGGATCAGCTTAATGCAAGTAGGATGGGTACGTATGCAATAGCCAGTTCACAGAAATTGGTGTGTCGAAACTCGATATTGCTCACATATTTCTTCGATTCATTTCAAAACATTAATCTATAGTAATTAAATAATATCTAATATAACAAAAGTTAAGAATCAGAATTTATCAAAGCGAATAGAAGTTAACATTTTGACCGAATGTATTTGTTTCTTTCCAAAACTATAATTATTATAATTATAAAGTTTCACGTTTAAACATTAAATATTAATATAAAAAAACTAAATAGTTGCGATAGACGTCCGGAAAATTTGAGATTAAAAAATTTCAGTTGCAAAGTTTTTGTGGAATTCGTAAGCGCGACATTCTTCAGATGACTTATATTCGCCATGCATTTGCTGAAAGCTTGCTAAATTTGTAACATGAGCTAAGTAAGCTGAAAATAAAAAATTAAATAAAGGTCGCGAAATCTGCAGTGGTAAAAAGTGGAACAATCATTATAAGAAATTCTTAAAAAGCTTTGTAATTGGTATATTCTAAATAAAGATAAAATAAACTTAAAGTTGAAGTGATTTTATCACAAAACAATATCGCAGTTGCGCAGTTATGATAATTAGAATGAATGTCAAGGAGTCTTTATAATGATGAGAATATATGTCTTATTAATGGAACTGACCTTCGCATTAATTATCACCACCTTGCACGGCATATTACATCATTACAACGGAATTTAGGCAGTTATGCCATTTCGATTCATGAGCGTGTATCTTGATACGCGTAGGTGTCAAAACACGCTAGGAATTGCAATAATTGACATTGGTATAACTAATGATCTATTCTCAACGTACACAGAACTGGATATGTATTTGAAATAAAATAATGTTTTTGAAAATAAATACTTTTATTTGAAAAACACTATTTGTAAGATTTGAACAATTGTTTTTGTATTTCAGCGGAGTACATAAAATATTTTATAGTTTGTATTTCAAATACCTAGATTAACAATCAATCTCATTATTTGAATTACAAAATACAAAAAACAATCGAGTTCTGCTTTTATTTTATTCAACATTTTAAACAGAAAATACTTTCATATGCTTCGCTAAAATAAAAAATATAAAATACATTTGTATTGCAAATATATATAATGTGTTTTAAATAAAAGTATTTCAAATACAGTTTAGTCCTAACTATACAGAAAGAATGATTTTTGATTAACTATTTAAAAATTTAGCTAGCTATAGATTTGAAAATAATTTTGTTTGATCACATCAAAATACGAGTATTAGGTTAGCCAAAAAATTTTCTTGTTTTGTTTAAGTGACATTATATAAAGGCTAAAAATGGAAGATCAAAACATATATTTTCACTTTATTATGTTATATTACTATCAATAAAAAATGTGCAAAAAAGAAATGTGCAGTGCATAATGAAAATGATATAAAAGATCGCAAGTGCCAATCTTGATTTGCAATGTTCCATGTTGAGAATTTCTTCGTTAAAGATTAGCCACGCTTTGGTAGGCCAAATACAGTGCATAATGATTAAATTAAAGTCTTGATTAAAAATAATCCGTACTAAATCACTCGAGATATCACAGAAAAGCTTGTAATATCTAAACTCGAGTGTTGAAAATCACTTGAAAAATAAAACATAAGAAGATTTTTTGATCAACGTAATAATTATATAGGAATTTCAAGCATGAACTATGCTGCAAAAAGTTTTAACATTCTATCAACTAATTTGAACGTTCTATATATAATTATTTGGGTGGTTTAATAAATTATTTTCAAAGTTAAATTTTTAGATACTTCAGTAAAACCGTTTTTTTTTGTACGATTATCACGTTTATTAAAAATTTTTATCATACAAAAATCTCGCTTTTAAAATCTGATTCTCACAATTTTTTCGGATATAAAATTTATATCTGGCCTTTTTTAATAATACAATTTATTAAGTGAAAATTTTCGGTGATTAGAAAAATAGTTTCGAAGAGTAAGATTACTATATTAAAATATATATGTTACATGAAGGAAAATTTTTCATTTTTATTCTAGAAAGCACGTGAATATTAAACAAAAAATACATCATAAAAAGAATTTAAAAAATTGAGATTACGATGGAAAAAGAAACATGTAAGCAAATATATGACTTCATAAATAATGACATTAAAAATTACTTGTATAAAACATTTGTCATAACGTAAAAGATAACATTTTGGTTATCAAAATGTTTATTCATTTCTTAACCACTATCTAAACTTACAGTAACAATTGCAGCTTTTTGTGTTTACTTATTATATATTTGCTCTATTAGAAAATAATGAATATATCTATTATTGTCTCGTTATATATATATGATTTATGTACAAACTAATAAATATGCATCCCTGATCTAAAAACATTGTTCAAGATCTTTGTTCAAAAATCGCAAGATATTGTACAAATCTTATTGTCACTTTTCAACCTTCTGTAGGAACGAGTTTAAGCCATAAATCTCGCAATAATATGCAGACGTTTCCGCGGGGTGATGTACAAAGAAATTCGTCGATCTTCAAAGTGACTGCCTCTTTTTTCCCCTCTCGATGAGGTAAACAGCCGCAGAAAAGGAGAAACGAATGTAGGCTGGCGAGGGTAAATACCAAGTGCCTTCTCAACCACCCTCACCACTTCATCCTCATCACCACTTCACACCCCCTTTACATGGAGTAACCGTACCTTACTCCAAAACTGCTCTAATAGTCCATTGTCCAACATTCAAGCGACAAATTCCCAACCTACCATTCGCATTGTCACGACTTTATTTCACAGTTTCACGAACGAGAGTGAAAGTTTCGATTATTGAGATACATCGAGTTGGGGAAAAGCTGTCGAATGGAAAATGATTCCGTTTAATTTAGACAGAAAAATCAATTTTGTTGAAGTATTTTAAAAACTTGATATACATCTGAAAATTTGGCTAGATACTAGATCTGAAAATAATTTTGTTAGATCATCAAAATAATTACGTAGAAATCTCGAACATGCTGAACAATGTTACAAAAAGTTTTGACATTCCAGTAACAAATTTGAACATCCTATATAAATACTTTGATAGACCGACAAAATTATTTTCAGATCTGTAACAAAATTTTTAGATACTTTAGCAAAAACTTTTCTTTCTATATAGCATTCTACGCGACTATTCTTGAATCATCGCATGACTTGCAGCTAAATTTACCTGCAAAATATACCTAGACAAAATTACCAGACAACAACAAATGAGATACGCACTGCACAGATTGTAAAAAACAAAATATTTATTATAAGAAATAAAAAATGTATTAATATTGTACAATAGTCAATAACCATTTTTTGACTTTTTGCAATATTAGCAGAAAAGCGACTTACTCTGTATAGGCGCATAACTAACGTCCAGGCGGCGAAATTTACATCTATGTCTATTTGCGTGACATACAATTGAAATACAACGATGTCTCGAATCGTTGCCCGTGTCTCATGGCGTCTCAATGACAGCGAAAGCATGCGGAGACATGAGTCAGCACTTACAAATATACTTTGAGGTAGATTATAGATTTATGACTGATCTTTCTTTACTTCATATTCAACGATATTGAAATTGAATCGTGTAAAATTTTTCAAACGAGTAAATAGTTTAGTAAACAGTTTTTAGAGAACTTAAATTAATAATCTTTCTTTATATTAAAAATAAAAAAAGCGGAAGATGAGAAATAACACAGGTAAACGAATTTGCTATCCATTTTTTTAAATATGGCCAACGGAAACATTCAGTTGTGATAAATTGACAAATTTTTATAGTTTTAATGAAAGTAAGTGCATCTAATGGCATTATAAAATAAAAGCAGAAACGAAATTATTAAGCAGAGTTTAACACACATACACATATTCTACGACGATATCATCACATAAGTGCAATATTTATATATATGCCATGTTATTACACTTCTCCTCAACAATTTCTTTTAGTTTACAATTTATTTAATTGGATGCAAATTGCGAGTGCCATTGCAGAAAAAAGGCGCCATTAGAAGAGATCAACGTATAATGGGGACAAATAAAAAATCAATCAAGACAAAATTCTTTTTAAGTTAATCGTTAATAAATTTCAAAGAAAACTGTGGAGTTAGATTATTAATCAATTTTTTTTTTGTAAGATTTTACCTACTTTAAAAGAAATTCATGTTTTGATTTCAGAAAGCATTTTTTTAAAATGCAACTCCATAGTTTTTTTTTAAAATGAATTAACAATTAATTTAAAAAATTGTCTCTATCGGTTAAGAATTACGGTCTATAGCAATTTTTGAACGGTAAGTTTTTATTTATCTTTATTATAAAACTAGGAGAGGAAAGGGCGTGATATACTTGTATTAGACGTACGACGTGCACAAACCAATGCTGAATAATCGTCATTTTAATTAACTACATATGTAAAAAAATAGGAGTGTAAGTCGAATATAAGGGAAAAGTGACATAATGTAACTTAGTACAAACAAAGCTTCTAGGAGACAAAGATGAAAACAATGAAATATAAAACAATGAAATATAAAAGAGATATTTAGGCTATTTTTATGTTTCGTTGTCTTAATTTTCGTTTTCGCTTCCTAGAAGTATCATTTATGCTTTTATTACTCTTTCCTTACATTCGACTTATGTTCTAGTTTTTATTTTCGTCAGTCATTCCGATAGGATGTAAGAATTTTCCTCTCTTTTTACAGCAATTTTATTTCTACTATAAGTACAATATCAAATTTTTCGAAATTCACCGAAAGAAATATTCCGAGTCAAATAAAAAGTGATTGTTACGTCGCGCGCGCGTATAACAGAGTCGTGATATCTTTTTATAATCCTAAAAGTCGCGGTGGAAATAACGAATTGTCTGCGTTAGATTTATTGCATTTTGTTATAGTCACGTTTCGTGAAATATCAGGTGTAATGAAAATATAAGGTCCAACAGCTTTATTTATTTTTGTACCAATTTATTTTAAAATTTATCTTATTATGAAACTGTTCGAATTGGATTCTGATCGGAATTATTCAATTATTCCCCATATTTCTATTGTATTTTTTAAGGAAGGAAAATGGAATAATTCCAATCGAAATTCATTTCGAATAGTTTCATAATAATATGTATTGATTTTTTTTCATTTGTGCGAGTTTTATCAATTGCTTTATATGAGATATTTATAACGGCATATATAAATACGTACATATATGTAGCGATCATATATGTAACGTATTTTTACAGAAATCTAATATTAAATCAATTTAATACTAAAAAGGACAGTAATTAATTATTTATTTATCACAAGTATTGAACAATGGTGCTTTTAATATTTAAAATAACTAATTTAATTATTGTCTTTCAATATTAAATTGACTAATAATTCGATTTTTGTAAGAGATACACTACAACAATTATTTGATATCAAAATTGACACGCGAAATCGATTTAAGTAACTATTTTATCAAAGGGACCGATTTCCAATGTCGGAATCATATACATGCTATTTCGTACAATCCTATAACGCAGTAATTCTCCTGAAGTTACCGCATGTCCCGCAGACGAAGCTAATACACCGGTATCGGTATTGTGTTTCCAATTAAGCACCAATTATTCTAACATTTTCAGGCCAACACTTCAACCACCGGATCATTACCGAACTCATCGGAAATTGATTATGCGGAACACACACGAGAATACGCGCGCCGAGGGAGCGCTTGTATCAGTAACCTTACAATAATTAACGAAAGGTGAGGCGATCTGTTGCAGATCTTTACTTTAAGAATGTAGTTTTTAAACGAAAATTATACTGTATATATAAAATACAATGATTATGAAACAGGTACATAACAAATTATATTAATAATTATAAAATCCATTTCTCGGTGCAGCTTATTATCCAATTCTTTTGAAAAGAAATTTCCTCTCTTTCTCATTAATCATCACGAATATTACGGTTCGTTCCGGCGATTTGGTCGTTAGGCGCAGTAGTATCGGCCTTAAAGAATTAGAAGACTCGACTTAAGTGATCCACGAATCATACTTGAATTGCGCTCGTCTATCAAGAGGGAAATGAGAGCTCTGGCACCTCGAGTATGAGAAGATTAGTGGCTCGGTCGCTACGTTAATATTTCAGCGCTTTATAGTCGCGTTTTATGTATGGTGTTGGCTATTTGTGTCTTACGTCACCGTCGCGTGACATCATCAGTCCAGCAACATCATATAACTATTCCGATAATAGAATATTCAACAATCTTGCAATGAACACGATAAACCAAGAAAGATAGGTAAATTTAATTTTAGGTAAGTGAATGAATCTCAACGTTAGCATATTATATTTAGTAGGATTACACGGCACACTGAAAAATCAATTTACTAAATCTTAATATTTATTTTTATAGTATTATACTAACGAAACATTTATAGTAAATAAATATTTACTAAAAAAAATAATTAAAATAAATTAATAGTTTTTGTATCAAATATATGTTTATATTTAGTAAATATTTACTTAGAACTATATTTAATACATTTATTTTTTTCACTGCAATCAGACAGGTATTATGAATTAATAAAATAAAATTCACGATGAAAAAATAATTTTAAATGAAATTTTTTTTAAAGGACAGTTGTATAAATAAATATTACAAGATAAACTAAAAATTCACAATGTTAAATTATAAATTATATTTATTTAGAAATAAATTTAAGTAAGATATAAAGCTAACAACATTGAGCAAAGCTGCTAATGTCCTTGCAGTTTTATTTGTTTCGCGTATTGCACATAATGCGTCGCTTCACGCATTGATATAGCGATGTTAATTGCTTCAACTAATAATTTATCCACATCGTCGGAGAAATCCCGTAAAGACCTACAAAATAGCGGGTAAGAGCTTTCGCTTCGCTTTAGTCACTGGCAGGTGCCTAGCCTTTCGTTTTCTCCATCGAGGAAGAGAAGAGCAAACGATCCGTCCGTCGTGATCTCATTGAGTTAAGAGTAAAACGGTGTTTTTGGTAGGATCGGCGCGGATCCATGGTCGCGATGAAAAGAGCCGCGGGCGAAAAAGGGCAAACAAACCGCATGACATAATGTGTCCAAGAAGACGTCGCGACGCGTCGTCGTTATCCCGGCGCGTGCCTAAACCAGTTGACTTTCCTTTCGAGCGATTTCCTGAGAGCGATGACATTACGGAGAGAAATGGACGACTGACTGGCAGACTGACTAGCTAGCCGGACTCAAAGTTAAGAACGAGAGGCACGCTCGCGTCTGCGGTTACGGTTCGTTACACCGTATCGGCGACGCGAGTTTCGTGCGTATGTGGCAAAATTTTTCGGCTGATGAAAAAACCGAGAATCTACTAAACGCGACAAGAGAGACCGCTATACTTCGAGAAAAGGAAATGGAACCGCGTAATTTCTTATAATTGTGGAGAGTTGTTTGTATAAGGTAACTCCGGCAAATACGCCGCGTTAGGATTTACGCCATAGAAGTAAGAAAAAATAAAAGGAGTAGGGATAATTCTGCAATAATTAACTACTCTGTTACATGCCTGTATATTATTGTGTTATAATTTCAGTTTTTTATTGTTAATATTAATGAAATTATTGTAAGTTGAATTGATTTGTCACTGTAATAAGTAGCGCCATCATAAATTATAATTTACATAAAATGACTACTGTAGGCGTTGTAAAAGATTTAGTGATTACTTCGTGATACATACGTGAAGAGAAATAATAAAGCATGTTGTACAGCAAAATACAAGTGCTTTGCTTTCGTATTCTTTGTTTAGTTGTCTTGTATATTCCATCTGTTTGAGATATATGACATTTTTAAATAACAAAAGTATAAAAACTCTTCGTATATAAAATCAATCAGAATAAATGAAGGGCGAAGTAAGGGTCAGCGCATTCATTAGAAAACATATAATCAAAGACATAAATCCAAGATACAAAAAAGTTAAAAATGAAGAAAAGACGTATAATAAGATATAATAAACGGAGAAAGAATAACATTCTAATAATAGACATAATAAATAGATATAATAATAAACGGATATAATATGGGATATATAACGGATACGATACAATAAACGGAGAAAAAATAACATTAGAATGTTATTCTTTCTCCGTTTATTATATCTTATTATATGTCTTTTCTTCATTTTTAACTTTTTTGTATCTTAGATTTATGTCTTTGATTATATGTTTTCTAATGAATGCGCTGACCCTTACTTCGCCCTTCATTTGTTCTGATGACATTTTTAGTGAGCAGGATTTATGTCCACACACACACAACACACACACACACAAAGCGTACGAAGTGCGCAAATTGAATTCAGTGTACTAAATGCAATAAACGCATTAGATGAAATATTTATGTACCTCATGTCATAACACTTGTAATATATGTAGGAAGATTGTAATTATTATTTATTACTACATATACATATTTATCATTCTTATTCCTTAATAAAACTTTATAAACGCAATTGTATAAGTTATTGTGTCATTTTACATCTTATTTATATGCGTTATTTATAAATTTTTCATGAGCCGTACATATCCCCCCCCTCTCTCTATAAGTAGCCATATATCTCATCTCCATGGGATATATGATAAAAATGCAAGGGTTTCATAAAGTTTATTTTTTACACAAAAAATAAATATTTCGAATTTCTAGTTTTTTTTTCATAGTAGTAGACAGTATAAAGTTTTTACTGATATAATTCGTTTACTTAAACATAGTAAATATACTTAATAAATTAAGTTTTTGATAGATACGGCGTATATATCGGAGTTACCCTGTGGTCTATATCATATACGTTTTTGTGTATCGAATTTGTAGGATATTTGCGCTGATAAATAAGAATAAAAGAAAATTCGTTTCTTTTGAACTCTTTCTTTTAGGATTTTTTTTAAGGATAAAATATTTGCAGTGTAGAAATAAAAAATCAAACTTTCTTTTTACTTTAGTTGTAAAATTGAAGAAAATATTTGATTCAAATAATTGTCAATCTTCTATTGCTTCAACAATTGTTCGTTGAATTGATTATACAATTCATGTGAATTATTCGTTTATTACGAATTATTTGCACAAATTAGTAAATCAGAGATAAGACGTTATCAAATTACCAAATTGAAACAAATGTTTGAGAAGATGATAATTGAGATGAGTGTTAAACCTATTAATCGACCAAACGAGATGCGAAACTGTACGATTTCATGTAGGCAATGATGAATCGACCGAATTAGTAGAGTGCTGAGAATTCGCGTAATGCCAGGGTCATGCGTGGCCGTTTCCTCGCATTATGTCTTCTCTATATCACATAGAAATTACGCAGCCAAAATGAAATTCTTTAACACACCTTGTTTGAGCGCATGAGCATTGTTTCTCCGATTGGAATGTCTTTATCTGATCGATATATTTACAAAAGCGCAAAGATTAGATTCATTATACATACACCTATCGCGTCGCAATAAAACGATATCGTGCAAATAAATCATCTGTTCGTCTCAACATGATTTTTATTTTATCTTATGATTATATATGTAAATTATAAAATTTGAAAAGAATATCTTATAATTACACATATCTACATACATATTTTCTAAAAGTGAATCAGTGATTTTAGTGCTACACTTATAACTAATGTAATCATCAACGGTTTATTGTTTTTCAGTAATAATACACCAGTTCACATTTAGAGATGATTTTTTGCAGATTCAAAACCATTTAAATATTTGTTAATAATTACATCGATTACAAATGTAGCACTAAAGTCAGTAATATAAGATACACTGACTCACTTTTACAGAGTAGATTATAAAACTTTTTTCAAATATTAAATTTTTAATGTAAAGTGTCTGTATAGTGGGAAAACGGTTTTGCTGAAATATCTAAAAGGTGCACTAGATAAATCTGAAAATAATTTTATTGGACTATCAAAATAATTATGTAGGTCGCTCGAAAGATGAACAAAGCTGAAAAAAGTTTTGACATTCTCGCAATCATGAGCGTCCTACATAATTATTTTGATAGTCCAATAAAATTAATTTCAGAGATCTATGTATTTAATTAAATTTTTTAATATTTTCTTGTACCTGAATATTCCTCTTCTCCTTGCGCTTTTGTGCATTACACATATAGTAGGCACAGTTTACAATTAAGCAACTGATAAATTAGTTCCAGAGCTATTAATAAGCTATTTGCAGAGAATTGATTTGCAAGAGTCGTCTGTGTAACAGAGCAGATTGTTTCCTTCCTACAATTAATTTTTAATGGTGTAATCTACATCTGTGTAACTCGCGCAGATACCTACATCCCGCGTGTCATTGAGTTTCTATAAATCATGTCGCGAGTGGGAAATTTATCTCGCAGCGTCCGCGTTAGACAAGATATTCTCGAGGTAGAATAAAAAAAATCGGATCCGTTTTGTAACTCGCGTGTGAGTAAAACACTTTTCCGCCTGGCGTAAACCGCGGAATTATTCATCACAAAGGCACAGTCCGTACGTATTATTCACATAAAAGTTAAAAGTTCTGATGTGATCTTCAAACCGCAACTAAATATACAGGGTGTCCTAAAATTCGCAACTCGAAATACTACAGCAAGGAAATTTTCGAAAAATTTTGCAAAGAAGTTATTTGTAAATTTTTATTTCAAAATTTGTATTTTTATTTTTATTCTAAATAGTCTAACAGATAATAGTTTAAATGTACTCTCTAAATTTGAATCAGTGGATAATCATGCATCATATCAGTGCCAAGTATGCCAAGTATTGGATAATTAGGGACTATCCATATTCCATGATTCAGATTTAAAGAGTAGCCTATTATAAACTACATTTAATCCTACTATATTAAATCACCTTTATAGTAACTATTTAATGAGCATACTAAAGTACACTCTATCTATCGTACACGCGACTCATGGACAGATGACCATCTATACGTAATTTATAACTATATTTAAGTTTTTATTATCTAAATAATTACTGCTTAAAATAAAAGTTTATAAATAACTTTTTTATTTAATTTTTCCTTCTTACCACAGTATTTTGAGACTGTATAAAATAAATATATGATCAAGGGCGCCAACTTGCCGATTAGTCGTGTTAGTTGGACTAACGTCGCTATATAAAAAATGAACGTATCCCAATATTTTCCCTTCAGCCTCACGTTCATGACCTTTTTCTGCTCTCGAAGCGAAAGTAAACTCCCAACTCTCCTCTGACAAACTGGCCACTACTAGCTAAACACAACGATATTTTTCTAATAATAAACTGGTTTTTCCATTGCAAGTTCTATCAAGAATCATGCCCACTAGGCACTATACGAAATCCCTACTTCATTACATCTTTCCCTCTATCCGAGACAATCTCCGAAATCCCCGAATGTATGGACAATAAATTATTGGATGCACAACGCTTTTCTGGAATAATTTATTGTCAAAAGGTTAAATAATGAAATACATAAAGAAAAATATCGAACCAATCACAGACGAGTCTATGCGTTGCCTCTGATTAGAAGGCTTCTAGTACTATCCTTGTTTTAATATAATAAATCTAATAAAATAAGTAGTGTGTCGCGATAGCGCTGACAGTGCGCTCCCCAAACGCCTCAACCGACTCTATGAAAAACCATAGACGGCATAGATTACTAGCGATCTTCTATATTCGAGGTGACAAAAAATACGGACAACGTTACAAAGGAAAAGAGAATTGCGTGAATATTTTATCGCACTCTGCTCACTTAGTAATGAAAATTTTCAAATAAAAGTTACAAAAAATTTAACTATTTTCGCTCAACACTAATTATTTAAAAAAATTGTTCATGTGTAAAATTCCACAAAAAATTCTGACGTGTGGAGTACTCCATACATTCCCCGCAAAAGTTGGCGCCCATGTATGATTGTAGAATCCTGCGTTCAATAGCGCTTTTAAATTTGTATTGAGACACCAGTTTCTAATAGGAAGCAAATAATTTTTTCTTTGACTTTTAATTTATTCCTTTATTTTATTAAATCCCTGAAATATATTAAATTTGGGACAAGCTCATGCTTCGAAAGTTCGACAATAATAAAAGATGAGTTTCGGATTATATTTATTCATTATGTTGAGTCTTTCTTTCTTAGAAATCTAAACCAATAATCTCACAATCAGATATTTACAGAAATTTAATACTGGCTATATTATTGAAAAATATAGTAATTAATTATTTCACTGAACAACAGTGCTCTTATATCTTAAAATAAGAGATAGGAGGTAAGTTTTTTGTAAGAGTAAACAAATTATATATTTTATTTTGTCAGTCATATTGTTTTACTATATCGAGTAATGAATGCGCTGCAACTGTCACAAATGCGCGTATTTTTAAACAAGTCTATTTCAATAATGGATTTAAACTTTGCACAATAAGATTCTACTTCTTCTGCGCGTGTATCTCGCAGGTATTTCTAATTTTCGAATCGATAAAACATCAAAATTTATGACGTGAGAAAAACCGTCAAAAATAGTCTCGGTCGATGGTTTCTGTACATATGTATCGTATAATGGTACAACCGCAATTCGATCCATCTGTGTTATTCCTGCAAGACAATTCTCCAAAAGCCTCTTTTTGACTGCCAAAATCTATTTGTCGTTTACGATCTACTCGCTTGTACGCTTCAATTTAAATTAAAACGTTTCGTCGAACACCCAGATTTGTTGATGGTTTCGCAGAAAGATCATGCAGAAATACAACTTTGCACCGCGATTATCGCAGATGCAGAAAATTATATTAGTCCCGACGGACTTTATTTCACGCATATTTGCCTTCTCTCTGGGGTTATAGATACTGTGCACTTTCCGCAATGAATTATTTTGTTTCGCTATCAAATCTTGTTCATCATTTGCGCTCAGTTTTAATTGCTCTCGTATGCAGATTATTTTCGCAAATAAATAAAATTCACGTTTTAAGGTAATCATCGTTAATTCATCGGTCAGCTAAAAAGAGGTCAAGTCTCGGCAAAACATGTTTTCTTTAACGACAAATCGAAACGGATGATAGATAAAATAATTGCAATTTGCACACATGGATAAAATATTCTCTCGTTACTTCTCGTGGCCTCGCGATTATTATCATCGTCTTTGGGCTCGAGTGACAAAGATCATTCGAAGATGAGAGACAGAAATTCTGAATTTTCACATTTATATTCGCGTTAATTGAAAAACTCGATTAATCTCGTTGCTATTCCCCGTTTTCGCACGTATCGCATTTCTCTGAATAGATAGGGTTATTAAAATTTTGCATACTTTAGAAATGCGATTAAAAAGATCGATTGCCGACAATAAATGTAATTAAATGATAATAAAATTATTAATTTTAGTAGCAATTATTCATATATTAATAAAAACAAGAGAAATTATCGAGAATTAATAGTTAAAATTAATATAATTATAGAATCGATATAATAAAATTTAATCATTTATTATATTTAAATGTGCGATGTAACAGAATAAATTTTACATATAGTATTATATATTAAAATATATTAATGTCATATTATTATATTGTAAAGATGCATATACTTTTAATAATGTTATTCTTTTTTAATAATTTTTTAAATAATTAAGTACATTTTCTCCTAAACTTTTTACTTTGTATTGTAGAATAAAATATTTTATCATCCAAAAATGAAGATTTTAAATAACAAAGAGTAAATAAAAAATTTGTACGAAAAAAACTATATGCTAATTGATTGCGCGACGGTGAATTAAAATGTCGATAACTATACAAAATAAACCAAACGAGCTGTAATCGCGGCTACATGATCTATAAGTGTTACTTGGGCGCATTGATTCGTGTCCGCAAATAAAAAGAGATCCAGGCTTCTCCCCTCGCAATAAAGACGAAGCGAAAAAGAATCGAAACGAGCCGGAGCGATGGTCGCTGACTAATTGATGGCAGTGAGTTCATATTCGAGATGATCACACAGTTGGATGTGCACACTTGTATACATTACGCTTACACAGTCCCGTAAGCGTGTATTTATAGAGCATCGTTTCACAATCCGAAGGAGAGAACTTTTTCGGCGGTTGCGTGTGACGAGATTGCTGGAAATAGATGACGGTGCCAACCGGTTTCTTCTTAGCGTCGTCATATCTCGTCCACTTCCTCCGATTCCATTCTCTGCCTCAGTTCACGATTCCCTGGATAATCGCGGAAACTGGAGCGATTCTAGCGTATGAAGCTTAACTAAAGCGATTAGCCGATGATAAGGCGAGCGATAAATTTACACGCATTATATACGATTATAAATGTTTACAGATTCTTAAAGAAGAATAGAAGCATTTTGAAAAAGCAGATA
Organism: Trachymyrmex septentrionalis; assembly: GCF_001594115.1. NCBI lineage: Eukaryota > Metazoa > Arthropoda > Insecta > Hymenoptera > Formicidae > Trachymyrmex > Trachymyrmex septentrionalis. The sequence continues at coordinate 1,662,766 of NW_017304228.1, read as the reverse complement.
CTATTGTGCAATATTATGAGAATTATAGATTTATTGAGATACAATAATAACAGTTGCAAGTTTGAAGAGACGATGTTCTGTTTGGCAGAAGCTCTAATTTCTTTATTTCATGATCACTTTTAATTCATGAATAGAGCGATATTTTTATATTTCTGCGACAAAAATAATGAATTGTTGTAAAATATTGTTTGGTATATACAATAAAAAAAGATATATTAATTAATATCATTATTTTTTAAAAATAACTGTCCTATTCCGTTTAATATTCGTTTTGTTTCTATTACTACTTACTTTTTCAGAAAATTTTGATTAAATTTATATCCTTAAATTTATATCCTTAATGTTATTTAAATCGGAGAACAATCAATAATATACGATACGTTATTACAATAATAATATTGTAATTTTAATTTAACATCCTAACTGATTGTTTACGTAAAAAAAAAAATCAGGTGACTATTCTCAGGTTAAATAGTCGCATTGCAGTTACTAAAATTAAAATTAAGGAGAGGAAAAGCGTTACTAGCTTGATAGGCTTCCATTTAACTATTTTTGTGCTGCTTGACACATTTTAGAAAGATGGAGAATTGATGTCTACTTGACCGACTTAAAAAGTGCAAACATAAAGTGTGAAACTAATTGTTGCTTTTTAGCCTCAAACGATGCAGAAAAAAATTATCGCATGTAAAAATATGTATACAGAATCAACGAAAGCCATGTAAAAAACATAACATAACTTTCATAAAAAGTCCGAGAAAAAGATTATATATGTATAAAAAAGAACAAAATAAAAACGCATAATTTAAAACTTTTGCAATACTTTTTTGCTTTGTAAATTCCAAGCAGTAACATCTGCATTGTCTATCTAACTTACGGAAGCTGACACAGCTCTAAACGAGATAACCGGCCCTTCTGCATCAGAAATACCAGAATGTGCTTTCAAACAATATTTTCTAAATACATGCGAAAACAGAATGAAATTTTTCTATATAAAGATCAAAATATTAAACTAATATTAAAAACAATATTTCGTATATCAGTAAGATCTTGATGTAAGATTACTGCTATAAGAATGCATGTATAATGCAAAGATATCAACTTAAAAAAGATATCAGATTAATTCGTTAATACTTAAAGTTAAGAAATAATGTATAATTATAAAGATATTCTGGTAGATAAATTTAAATCTGTATTAGGAAGATAATTATAAATATACTGCATTAAAATAATAATTACAACTAATTATAATTCTATATTATCGTGTTAAAAACGTATATAGAGGTACTAAAATAAGAGAATAACAATTCGTGTACCATTTGCTGACAGTGATCCACATTCTTGTCGCTTCCTATATCACGCAAGTTATTGTTCTCAACATTAGCAAGAAGAACCGAATTAAACCACGGCAAGGTACCGTATATCAAGATGTCGAGGAAGAAAAAAAGCAAAAGGGAGAAATGAGCAAAAAGTTTGATTGCGGGATCCACGCGTGTATTCACTACACACGCACCTGCACACATGAACAAACGTACAGATCGGCGCAGGTACACAGGCGCCGTACGTAATCCACATTAACACCTGCAATTATCTTCGACGTAGGCGGAAGGCGAGTCGTCTGACCTAAATACACGTGCACCAAATAAAAAGAACGTGTTTTTCAAAGTGAAGAGTAGACCGCGTCACTTCATGATGACGACGATGAAAGAAACACCACGTCTCCCGTTTTATTCTCACGTCTTGCACATTATCTTTAGAGCACGTTCAACTCGGTTAATTCTCGCATCGGAATCTGCAACCACTCGTCTTACTCGGTTGTTATAGCGATATCAAGATGTTTCATACTTCTATTTTTTTATAATTCTTATAGACGCAAATCATGATGTAAAAATACAAAGTATAACGTCGTACTCTGGCAGCTGAATCGATTTGGAGCTAATTTCTGATTGGTGATAAATTTTTTATGAACGGCTTTGTATTGGTTTTTAACCCTTCATCGGCAATGTTGAGTTTTAAAGGCAAAGTTGATTTTTTTGATTGTGGATTCTGAAATATATTTATATCTGTAAAATGTAAGTAAAATACAATTCAACCTCTACGAGTAAAAACTCGTTGTTAAAGTTTTCACCAAAATTGTTTCACACTCTGTAAAAGTCAGTGTAAAATCAGTGTATTTTTACTGACTTCAATGCTACACTTACAACTGATGTAATTATTAGCGAATATTTATTGTTTTTCAGTAATAATACACTGATTAATTCACTTTTAGAGGTTATTTCTGCTGATTTTTCGCTGATTTTCTGCTGATTCAATCTGTAGAACCATAACTTCTAAAAATGAATCAGTGTATTATTACTGAAAAACAATAAATATTCGCTGATATTACAATTATACTGATTCCGGAACAATAAAAATTTGCATTGAAAAATTGAAAAATGAAATTGGAAAACCCAGGTTGCGAATGAAGGATAAAAATTTCACATTGCTAATGAAGGATTAAGATTTGGGGCCAATTTCTGATTGGTGTCAAATTTTAATGGTTTATATTAATTTTTAAGATTTGGAATCAATTTCTAATTGATCACAAGAATTTAACTTAAATTTAACTTTAATTATGCGCATTCACATATGTTACACCTGATATATTCTTACATCACGTAGCAAATAAACAGGTTACTAGTCTTTATCACCAATTCAACAAAGCAATAATAGTGAATGAAAATTGTCAATTAATTTTTTATGCGTTTCGGTTAATCATAAAAAAAATGTTGAATGCGAGGGAATTAAATCGACGTAATATGTACGTGGAAAGTACGTTGACCGTTGTCGTTACCTAAGCGAGCTCGGTGTACATAGGTACCATACGCGGCGCGAAGGCAGAAACATCGTCGCCGCTGACAAAGCTACATGATAAAGAGAAACCTGGGCGTCAAGTATTACGCTGTTAACCTTCAGCGGTGTGGAGAAGAGCCATCTTTACCGTTTCTAAGCGGCAGCGGCAGCGGCACGGTGATAAAACGCGGCATGTTGTAAATAATTGCGACGGCGGGGCACTCCATTTGCTGTAATTTTCGTTAATAATTCAATAGCGCACTCGGGGAGATGATTGAATAGTGAAAGAAGCTTGGCGCGTCGTCTGACGCGAAATATACTTATAGTCTGGCGACGATAAGCTGTACCTATATGTGTGTTCGAGCACGTGCAATTTGTGGCAAATTATGAAAACGCTAATTTTGGTTAAAATTTAAATGAATTAAAACCGTTAAAATTTAAGAATTTTTAGAAAGAACTTGACTAATATATTCAACTTCTTTTTTAGATTTATTTGACATCATGCAAAAAATTAAATAAGTAGATTATGTTTTATATAGAAGATACTGTATAAAATTAAAAAGGAGACATATCTATATAAGTAGTTTATTTTAATTTATATCTAATCTGATGAATTACGTTTATCTTTTTTTTACATTCGTTCAAAGGTAGCCTCGCTAATCTCGTCTTCGATTGTACCGATAAGACACTTGCTAAAATTTCAAACATGGATCAAATCTATGTTGACGCGACGATGATGACATTTGGCGTCTGGCGCTATGCGAAAACTAGGAAACGAGCGCGTCCGTGACGCCCTTCTATACTTGGAACGAATTATGCGAAGCCGCTGCATTAAGTCACGCGTGGCCTCCTGGAGGCACTCTCGCACGCGGTCTTACGCGCGCGTGTATAAATATCTACCTACAAACACTCACTCGCGTGCGAGATGCTTCGAATATGTGAGGCGCGTTAAACGTTTCAACGGGAAGCTAGGATTGCGTTTAATTAACTTTGCCGTGTCGCCGAGGATGCGTGCGCATCACTAATGATAATGCACATCACGAATCGTTTGGTCATTTAAATCGATTTGTTTTGAAAACAGACGCACTTTAGGAATTCCTTTTATACCCTCTCGAAACATCTCCGTAATATTTTGGATATTGATACTAAAAGACGACAACTTTACTTTTCTTTTTTTCTTTTTTCATTTTATTGAACAAAATCTTTTTCTTTAAAATTTTTTAAATTTTATAAAAGAATATTAGATAAACATATTATACTCAAATAATTATGTTTGTTAAATACTCAAATATGCAATTTGTTGTATTATTCAAATGAATAAAAATACAAGACTGTGAAATCTTTGGTTCAAAATATTTATAATATTTAAAATTGTACTTTTTTACTATTATCATTTCTACATATTTAGATATATAATATATCTAGCAAAAATTAAAAAAACAATTATTTATTGTATATAATTCTAAAGGATTATTAGGAGATTAATTATATCTTATTATGTATATGTATAACAAAAAAGTGCAATATTGTAATAAAATAAAAAATAACAATCACAAAATTTCAAATAAATAAATAATTACTATTATTATCTGCAGTTAATCATCTTGGTCGAGCATTGTGCAACATCATTTTAGATTCTGGTCGGTGATTCACGCGATTTAGATATGTGGCGCCTTATCGAAGCACGCGCAACAACGGAGAGGGAATGTAAAGGAGTTACAAATAGAGGAAGAGTCGTTTACACGCTGTTGTTCATGTTAATCCGCGTATCTATTCATAGATCTGACAGTAAAATATGTATATATGTATGTGTGTATATATACATATATACATATATATATATATATATGTATATATATATAGAGGTCTCTCCAAGTATAAAAACGATGAGATTATCATCAGATGACTTTTTATGTCATAGCTGTCAGCTTAAAACCATGTATATGTACCGAACGTAAATATTGCATTTGTATATAATACACAAATCGAATATGTCACGTTTACAACAATGCAGAAGTTACACTTTTTGTTATTGAAATTTGTGTATCAATAATTACCAATAATCTTTTATCTTGTATGTGTTATACAGCAATCCGTCTATAATAAAATAATTTTAAAAGTACTTTTTTAAAAGTGGAATTATTGTAAACCATTTTTAGTGTCAGTATTACGAAGGTGCTATAAATAGAACATGGCGCTACTACAGATAATATGTAATTTATGCAGCGATAATCTTTTGCACTCAATGGAATCACTCGCGCTGATTTATTAACAACTGCATCAACATGTGACAAAGAGCATTGAACATGATCTCGTCCTTTACGCAATCCTGTTCTAACAATATATTGACATTGAAGTTATCGGCAGTAAATAAATTATATTTTTTAAACATTCGTTTTAAACATTTTCACACCACATTTGCATGCCCGCGCTCAATCTAAAATGCAATAATATATACATTACGTAAGAACACCGATAATTTTCAAATCCGTTTTCCTGCGAATTAAAGAATATTTCTTTTAGCCTATTTTTTTGCAGGTAATCAATTAATGTGCGCAATAATATGCAACACTAATTGTTTACAAGTGTAAGTGCCGCTATTATCGAACGATAAATCTGTAAACATCAATCAATGTTTTTCAACAATTTCGCGTGACGCCATGTAATGTTGCAAGTCGGCTGCACGCGCTTCAAGCAACTGTAAATTGACCAAAGGGGCAAAAAGTAACCCTGGTGAACAATAAACCGGCTCATACTTGCAAATTTATTCACCGCAGTACCGCCGCACTGGATCGAACGACCGCGGATAAATCACTATAATTTCATAAATAAACGATCGGGATGGAGTTCGCGGAGAGCACGCGTATGATGTCACCACCTACATTTGGATCGATGCCGCAGGTACGTGTCAATATGCTAACGTATAATGGGATAAGTAAGTAATAGTCGTAACACGCGTGCATGCACTTTCGATTTTGCCTCGAAGACGTCATCGAGGATCGCCTAGCGATTGTATAATCATTATAATCGATAGACTACATTTCACATAACTCGACTGAATAATTGAAGCTGTCATTTTTCCAAGTGCGATATTATTTATTTACCATTGTCTGAATAACCAGTCGAATGAATATGACTGTGATAATGCAATAATGTGATAATGACTAATAGATTTCTCCACATGGTATAAATTTTCGTTCATTTTCTCTATTTTTAACAGCAGGCGATTTTACATATTAACGTCAAACTTTAACATTCCTTTAAAATATATGTGTAATAAAATTGATCGAATAATTCAATAAGAACTACATGCACGATATGAGTGACCACTAAAAGTTTTGCTATATCAAAGTTCAAGTTTATTGAATTCGGAAAACGCGGACGGATATGCGAGATGAGATTACGTGGTCATAACTCTGGTCGGCATTTCTCGTTAGAGTCATCACCCACACGGTGATGACCGCGAACGTGTTCATTTTTCATCACTCGCAGTCTCGTCAGACGAAATTAACGGCAATTAACGCGCTTTTTCACTTTGATCCGCAGTTCCTCCGTCGGCATTCCATCGTATCGCTGTACTGCTAATTGCACGTTCATTAGCGTACCACTCGAATGCGATCGACAGAAAGGACTGACACTTGTCACACGTGTTTCAATCATCTTGGCATTGGCAATGCGCCGTTAATGTTCGTTTCCATCAATGTAAATTAATCTTAATAATCTCGGATCAATTTATTTATTCTTTATTTTTTTCTAATTTTCAAACCTAGAAAAAGATGGAGAGCGAGTTAAACCAAAAGTAATTCCCAGACAATACACATGTTCAAAAAACGAGACATGAGACGTCTTAAAGATGCCTCAAAGACGTCTTTAAGACGTTTGGTAGAAATGAACATTAGGTAACATAAGCACACGATAAAATTTTTTGATCCGTAAATAAAATCAGGGTATTCTTATACACTTTGACGTTCTGAAATCAAATCGAATATTTAAAGTACTTTATTACGTGACAATTTTTTTATCAACAAAAAAATAGCTCTATTTTTCTATATTTTTAACTTACAAACTTGCATATTAAATTTATTAAGTTTGCATTATCGTTGAATTTACTTTTTCGCTTTTATCTCAGTTCACATATCAAGCCATAAATAATTCTAAAGACACTGGAAAATCAATCTATTTTTTGTTGATAAAAAACTGTAACGTAATAAAGCAATTTGGACATCGCATTCGGTTTCAGAGCTTTAAAATACATATAAGAGCACCGTGGTGTCTAATCTTCGGATCAAATTGAAATTGAATTTTGTTTTATATGTGTATGTGTGTAATCAAGAAAGAGGAAACGACTCAAAATTCAGATGACTCATATCCAAAAAAACAATCATTTGACGTACTAAAATAATTGCTTTGTAGTCGATATTTTACATTTGTTTATGAAAGAACATTTATATGTAGCGCACCATAAATTCGCAGTTTATTTGTATTGTGTATAGTAATAAAGAACTCAGTAAACATCAACTAACAGTAACGTAACATCAATGTTATAATTTCACACACACATACTCAACAATATAAATATATAACACATAATGTCATTTCTTATTTTTGTAGTCAACTCGTATGGAATAAAGTATCATATATATGATGTACGTAATAGTTACATTGTTGAATGTGAAAGTACAACATTAATGTCATATTACTGTTAATTGATGTTTATTGGAAATAGACTGTTAAATTGTGCATTTCTATGAAGTCATTAGTATAAAAAGAGTAATATACACTTGGATCATATCAGTCTCTACACTGTTAGATAATTTAAAAAGATAACCCAATTCTTTCAATTAAATAACAGTTTCTTATTTTTAATTTCTATATGTGTAAAAATATAAATTAGTTTCTATTATTAGTTTCAAAGTAACATCCATATTAACGTATAAACTTAGTAAATAATGAACTATAATAAATTTGTGTTAAATTTAATACATTTTCTTGAATTAAATTGTTTAATTTCATCGTTTTAGTTAAAATAACGAATATTGAATAGAAGCAGTGGCAACTTACAGAAATGATTAAAAATAATTCAAATTGAGTACAATTTAACATTTAACCATTAAAGAGATGTTGATAAATTTGAAGAAAGATTGCTGATATATTCAATTCTTTCTAACAAAGCACAGATGCTAACATCAGAGATATAGTTACAATTACAATTACTTATTACAATTCTATGCTCGTATTGAAGAATATCTTCGCCCAAACATAATTGATGTTGTTCATGTAATACAAATTACTTCAACATTGATTGAGCAATACACACGTCAGTGTATCAATGAGAACTTATCGTTCATTAATATTTAAACGTTCGCGTAGCTGCAATTCTTAATTTGTCACGATGACAATATGCATCGTTGTTTGCTCCACATGGTGTGACGTTTTACAAGATAAATGTAAATCGTTACGATATTGTCATCGTTGCGTAAGCATCGCGTCTACTACTAAATATGTAAATTACGCCTTGCATAAGACGTCTATGGCAGCCGATCGTTCATGGTGACTAGTTTTCAAACACACGGAACCCAACTCTACGTTCGTTCCGTGACATGGATATAGCCTTTTTGTTTCAGCTAGGTGTTCAGTTTACCGATGTTTGCACGCTTGGTGCACTTGGCAGGTAATTTCTGCAATCGCGCAATACTCACGTATCCTTAATTATATTTCTTCTCGTCGCAGAGTATAGTGTCATTTTAACAATCGTAGAGAAAATTATTACATCGTATAAGCATGCAATTATCGTATGTACAAGAATGTGTAATCGCTCATATTGTGAAACATTTAATGGAACATGACACCTTATTAACAGTTAATAAAAAAAAAAAAGAAAATTATAAGAAACTCGCAAAGTTTTAGCTTCGAAAGGAATGCTGATTCGTAACTGTTATGTTCTATTCTATCAACTTCCATGAAAGTGATCAAAATATAAAAATATTATGAAGAAGTTGCTGTCTCGGCGTCAGACTCGCGCTCGACTTACAGCCTGTCTATTCAGCATTGACAGGAATTCAACCTTGATCCGCGATGTGATACATTACTGCAAGAAAAGAATTTAATAACGCATAATCATCTGATCAGACAGAATCCGTAAATCCACGGAAAGTTCACGAATGTCCGCGCGTACCTACATGTAAACGCGTGGCATACACATGGACTCCCAACAGCGCGACTTGCATGCTTCATCGAGCCTCAAAGGTTGGTGCACGGATTTATGGCGGTAGATAAGGCAGAATTTATTGACACCGTACTTTTTTCTCAATCGACCCGTTCTGCATCTACGTAACCGCTTCGTACACGCCTCGATCTTGACAAACGTTCGCTGGGATCCGATTGTCTCGAAGCGATCGCGCTTATATTGTTTCTTCATGAATGATATCATTATTAATGTTAAGATTTATCTATTAAGAGACTGCATTGTATAACGGAGATTAGTTTCATTTCTGATCGATGAGAAAATAGAAGGGTATCTTATTATGGAACAATGCATCGATAATATCGCGACGTCTTCTATATATCATTCTATACATTTATTTTATATATCATTATTTTATAAGCAAGGAAACGATCGCTGTTAATTATGGAAAACTTTTATGACGTATTAAATATAGCATATCAAGCGTGACCATGTTTTAGATACAATATTTCACTGACGCGCTTTTAAGATAATATAGATTCGTTCAGCTTTTGAGAATTGCGATAGCTTTTATTAGCTTGATTTATTATGGCCTAGTTTTTATTATTTGCCGAACAATCATAATTGTTGGAGCTATAGGGATTCTCAAACGATATAGATTGTTCGACGTAATCGATAGGGAAATATTCAAAATATATAAGAATAAGCATGCATGCATGCATCTTATCGACATATGTATAAAGCTTTCGTCTGAATCTTGACATAGTTAAAAGGACTTAGTAATGATAATTTAATAACCTGTAGCGCATATATAAAAGAGCTACGTGAATACCAAACTTGTGAGCTAAAGGCAGGGTATGAATAGCTACTGATTATATGATCAGAGAACTTGTTACTCCGAAGAGTTCGACGAAGAGTGCACGATCGTTTAATATATGACGACAACCTATGCGAACGCTGAAGCCAGACTCATTTTCGTTGGGCACATTGTATCGGCAATGTTACATAATATAATAGCATATAATGCAATACAAAACAATATACATATACAAGTGTGCGGAACATATAATATAAAGATATAAAGAAATAAAATGATACACTGAAAAAAAAATTAAATTTTAATAAATATTTGTTTGAATAGTTCTAAGTAAATATTTACTAAATAGTATACATATTTATTTAATACAAAAAAATCATGAATTTTATTTGACTATCATTTTTTATTGAATAAATATTTACTTACAATTAATACTGTTCAAAGAAATATGTATTAAGATTTAATAAATTTTTTTTAGTGTAATATGTGTGTGTGTTATCATCAGGTAAAAAAAACATGTTTTAAACAGTTTTTTCACGTTTTTAATATGTTTTAAACATGTTTTTTTGTAATACTGTTTAAAGCATATTTGAAGTAGTACAAACATATTTAAGAAGAAACATAATGATTTATTCTTAAAAAAAAAATATTAATTTTTGCCAATCCTGGTTGTCATAAATTATAAATTCTAAAAAATATTTTATTAATTTTTTATTGACTTTTTAAATTCTTTATTTAAAAAATTATTTATTTTGAAAAATGTTTAATTCAAAAATTTGGAAAGTATCTATTTTTTGTTGCGATCTTCGTTCCCACGCTCACGAGCCGCGGTCGCATCCACATTTTATCTTGCAGATATTGGCAATAATTAGAAAATGAACGAATAAATGATACGGTCATCGACAACGGAATGCTTATTCCTTCTTCACAAATGTGACGTTGCTTTATACCCTTTTTTTCTAGAATTTTAAAGCCAAGTTATGTCAGTTCACTCGCGTTAATTTTACATCCAAATAAGATTTGTGATCATTAGCGATCGTGAATGTTATCGTCATTCCCGGAATCACTGCAGCCTTCTTTCTACGAGACACGATCTCGAACGTGACGCTATCCTTCATCGACGTATCAGTGGGAATAAAAATGCGCCTGGTTCCCTCGGCTAACAGCAATCAGCAAAGTTGGCTCGTTTGATAACCGACGACGTGTTGCCGTTGCAATCGTACGGTCAAGCTTTCACACGTGTATCGCGTCACTCATTCTTCACTTGCAAATTCTTGCAGATTCTCCTACAATTTAATTACCATTCCAACGTGGCTATTTTTTTAATGCGGTTTAGAGATAGACTAACCTAAGAATGATAATGACCGGTTAAGAAATATCACTTAACAATTCAACTCTTTTAATAATTCATCTTTGCTATAGTATATGTATTTTGCCGAGACATAATAGATATTTGAGATAACATCCGTTCCCGGAAATGTGATCTTTCGGGACTTTATATTCTTTTGCTGTACGATAAAAAAATAATATCTCGAAACAGTAATTTATTTATTTCGCAACAATATATCTTTTTCTGTTCCTTAACTGGTTTAATTTAAAAAACTATTTTTTCAGATGTTCGTGTTTCGTCTACAAATCCAATTGCATGACGTAAGATTTTCTAAAAATGCGATTTATAGGTTGAAGAGGAGAAAAAACGGTCGACTGGCAGCTTCGGGGTCGAGGGTGGTACTCGCGCACATTTCATAAACTCAATCGAGCTATAAATCTCAGTTTGTTCGACGAAACGGTACCGCTACGCTCTCGACCGACGGATTTTGTTTGTAGTACAACCGGGGATTGTTTAGACGAGCGAAAAAGATTTTCGTTTGATCCCAATCGTAAAGCGATTCCCTCTGGTCTTGCAAATCAATAAGATTTCCGGGGGGACAATAATAACTCATTTTAATAGCAGACATTTTACTAAACTATCATCGCGAAGTTTCAGTAAATATAAAAAAAAGCTATTTCTAACAAACTCGAAGGCATTGAGAGCAATAAAACATATAAAATTGATTTCAAGATCTAAAATATTCATGTTTTTCAGAATGTTTTCAAACATATCCTAGTTTAATTATATTATATGTATAACATTTGTAATATGATTAGAGGATCAATATAAGTAAATGCTCAGATTGTACTAAGAGGAAGGAATCAATGTCTAAGAATAATCAAACGTGGCGGATCACAGAAGTTATCAATATGAATCTTTTATTTGATAGTTTAATCTCATAGCGGACAGACTTCGCAGACGATTGCAGAATCAGATAAGGAGACGCGCTAATTTTGGCGCTGAGGTAATCCGAGATTCTCAAGCAAAAGACAAATTAGGAAAAAATTATAAAATATATTTAAAATTTCCATTAATTTCAATGTAATTATAAATTTTATTCCATTGAGAATAAAGAGTTTTATCGGAAATTCAGGAATACAATACTTAAAAAATGCATAAAATTAAATTAGTTATAATTGTTACAAGAGTATTATAGTTTCCTTGAAACTGTTAAATTAAATGAATCGTTGCAGTTATTAATAATACAGTTGTCTTTACGATTCATTCAACTGTTAATAGAACGAATTCTGCTCAAGTTTGTGTAATTCAAAGCAATACTTAAGTCGATGTATAAAAGATTTAGGACGTTAAGTATTGCCGAACAAAAAAAATACTTCACGAGAAAGGCGTAACCGGTTTCTCTTAATTTCGGCCATTGCTCTCGACGATCTGCTCGATAGATAGCTTCAATATTTCGCGCGATATTTTATTACGCGAATTTTCTTCCATCCAGCTTGAATGTCTCTTTTCAAATCGCATGCGTATGTTTGTATCAAAATGTGCGAATCCAAACGACAAAAATGAAGAAGATCGAATGTATCGACACTCACATTCATACGTATTTCCGCGTTGCATTATTCACGTTCTATGAATACGAGATACGTTTGCGGGTTCGTGAGAATTCGCGGTAGCCCTTTCGAGAACTTTGCCTCGAAACTCCGCGGTCCGTAGGGAAACTATTTCTCCAACAACAAGCCTGGCGATAGTGATGATAATTCGACGAAATACACAATCTGTTCTGTTACACCAATTTCAGATGCAATTCCGATGTTCCGAAGAAACGTTCGCGCAGCGTCCCAACGATTTTGACGAATCGCCAAATGCGTTAACTCTGCATATTTTTGGATCCTCTTGTTATGAAATCTTACTCATTTATTCCCTAGAAATTATCTTATATTGTACAATGTAAATTGATTTTATAAAGAGTCTCTTTATATTCAAAAGTAATAATTGAGATTATCGTTTTATTTAGTAATATATATTCACTTTTTTCAAAATATCTCGATGATATTTTTAAAAACATCTTTATCTGGCTTAGAATACTGTTAGAATTTATTAGTTTCCTTGGATGAAGCATTTGAGATGTTTTATACGATATATAAATATATATATGTCGTGATATAACAGCAAAATCATAGCATGTCATTAATTACTTGGAAATACTGAGTGCTAATTAAACGGTAGTCAGCTAGTTGATAGATTGTATCTATAATAGAGTATATGTATATTTAAACGAGGTCATTTAGTAATATCTTTATGTAATAATAACAAAACATGCGATAATTATACACAAAATACAATTATTTTATATTATCTTCCACACTTTTTATGTTATTATTTTATATAAGAATAAATTAAAATTAAAAGAAATTCCTTCATCCGAAGATTATAAAGATTAAATTGTTATAGTAACACGTTAAATTTTATCGAAGGAATTGTAAAACAAAATGAAATTTTGACAAGACGAAATTGTCATTTGTCGTAGCGCGTTAACACATAACAATTTTGATTTTTATAATCTCCTGCTGAAGGATTTTTTTTCTACTTTGATTAATTCTTATATAACATAATTACATAATAATTTTTACTTTCCAATAAAAAAAAACTTACTTTTGACGAAACAAAATCAGTTTAAATCATAATACAAATCTGTTCTACGGAATATTCAGTTCTAAAATATCTCGCCTTTCGAACGGAGGTCAACGACCAATGGTCTATATTGTACGATGTGAAGTCGAGTTTAAATGTGTCTGACAATACAAATTATGAGTTTAGACGTTCATGATGAACGGACGAGGGTTAATAAAAAAGAGCAAAAACTGCCGGTTATATCAGAAGGGGAGTGGCATCGTTTTCGTTCACACCATGCATTAACTCTATTTACGCGCTCCTTCTTTCTTCATTTTCGCGTCCCACATATTCCGATTGATATTAAGTAACTTAAGTGATAGTAATTCAACTCTCTATATGCCTTCAATGTCGCTCTGTGAGCAAAACTCAATGATCATGCAGGCTATCTCAGAAATCGAGACGACATGCCATATAAGACTGCCAAGTTTCAAGTCAATTTACATTCATTTCTGAACGATTCTATAACTACAGTGTATTCGCGATGATTTCCCATTTCTACAGCATAATTAATTCTCTACCAAAGTGGAAAATTATCGTTCGGCCGACCGTGAGCGGAGAATTATTAGCACTCTGCGTGTTAAGCGCGTAGCCGCAGATTGGACCGCGACGAGCGGCCTCGCGGGAACCAAAGGAGGAAGCAAGGGAGAGAAGAGAAAGAGAAGAATCAAGCTCCTGCCTCGAGCGCATATGCATACGAACAGGGCCCATGGCACATATATATGCGAGCAACGTCGGGGCACGTCTGACTCACGCCGGACCGGCACGACACGGCGACGTGCAACGGGTGTTGCCATGGGCCCTGTATTCCGATGCATGATGCAAAAAGAAAGGTGGTAACATATATTCCCGTTGATGTACAGTAGGAGACTGACTTTGGAACCAAATTTGATTGGCTGTTTCAATATGGACCTATTGTGCGAGAAAATGTACAATATTTGGGTCCAAATTTGATTGTTTCCGGTATGGCTATCGTTATTATGTGCGATGTTACTCTCTTTTTACGTCATGTTTCGAGTATATTGACTCGTCCATATTTCATGAGTTTCTCGTAATGAGGACCTCGCAACGTAGGATTGAAACAAGCATATCACCAGAAAAGAAGCGACTTCGCACGGATAGGCACCGGCTGACAAGTACAACTCTTTTCTCTTATACTCTACAGAAAAGAACGAGATGGTTATGTCTCAGGTAAAGAGACGAGGAGCTCTTTCCTCGTTCCTTTCGGTGGACACACGAGAACCAGTTCTACCCGCCCACGTTTCAGACAAGACGGTCCTGATGGGACCCTCCCTTTTTACCTCCTTCGTTCTGGGATAATCTGTACAGCGACACACAGGCCCTCTCTTTGTCCCTTGTCCGGTTCGCATATTCTTATGGTATCGGATGAATAGTCAGACTTGATTTATATTTTTATAATAGAGTGTGAAACACGCAATCACGGATATATTAATAATGTATTCTTACAATAATTAATTAACGTGGAAAATTCTAATGTGAAAGTGTCGAAGCTACAAATTTACGAATTATAAATGATTAAATTTGATTAATGATGGTAACTATGACATAATTTGTAAAGTATGCTTCTATGCTTTTTTATGCAAAAAAATATTTATTGATTTCGCATCACTTTGTTTTACCTTAAATAAAAAGTCAAGTTATACAAAGAGATATGGCTATGAGATATGGATAAAAAAAATTAGTATTTGATTTATGGAACAATAAATATAATTGATAAATATTTTTACAAGATTAATTAGTTGAAATGTGCTATCCGACTGTAAAATATTTTCTGTCCTTTAATTAATGTGACATATTACTTATAATACTTGAGAAACAGTTTCCTAAATATTTCCTTTATATTAATATTTAATTTGGAAAATTATACGGAGATCAAATGCAAACTTCGAATTCTAGGGAAAGATTATTTAGGAAAAGAAGAAAGCAAAATAAATCAGCATGTCTAAATATTTACAATTTTTCCTTACTATATGTACATATATTATATATAAGTAATATAATTTTAGTTCAATTAAGTATACATAAACATGAACATTTTACTCCAATTTTCTTTATATCCATGAAATATGAGAACCACCATGAAAAAAGTTAAATCAAATTTAAAAGCTTCACATTCATGAAAATATCAATACATTTATTAAAATTTTTGTAAGTTTTATTTTAATTTTTTCTTTATTTCTTACTATTTTTTCAAATAATCAACTCGAGAATTTAAATTATAATGTACTTGATACAACATTACCAAAATATTATTAATACATTCCTTATAGCGTTCTTAATTGTGCTTCATGAAAATTCTAGTGTAAAAGTGTAAAAAATACTTCAAGATTAAACATTGATTCTAAAATAAGTCGTAGCTTATCCATATTAAGATAACGGTTCGTGATATTTATGTTATTAACTTGAAATATATACGTTTTTTAGATACATCAAAAATAAATTGGACATAATTTTTTCATAAGTGTGTAACTTTAATATATAATAAAATAAAATATTATTTGACTTATCAATACGACGCGCAGCAGCAGAGTTATAAACTGTGTCGCAAATTACGTTGAACTGTAAAAATATATCTAAATTGTATTAAATATTAGAAATGTTTCATTCGATATCTTTAAGTGTTATTTTGAGATAAATCAAATAATAAATAAATAGTTATCAAATTACTTACCCCATAGTTGCTCCGTCGTTGACCGATGCCTCCTAGGTCTCCTCCTCTTCTCGTTCCTTCGTTGAACTCGCACATTTCCGAAAATACGATCGCGCGACACTTTACTTTACTACACTCCCGACGTAAATTACACAAAACACGCTTTATTACGTCACTTCTATGAATAATTGAACAAAATGCGTTTTATTTCATTATTTCAATGAATAATCATCATGTCGACGTCCTTGTAAGTCGTTGATTGTGAAAACTGACTCATCATGCGATTGGGAATCTATTTGTTCATGAAGAAAAAATGGCTACTTTTCATTTATATCAAAACTCAGATAATTCTCATTTGTGACGTCATAATATATGATTCAGTTGAATGCACTTTCCTTTTAATTCTGAAATTCAACTGAGTTTTTACGACACAAGCTCGAAATGGTGCGTTTTACTTTGCTGTATATTCACAAAAGTGGTTATAAACCTAAGTTGTTATACGGTAACTTTTTGGTACTTATTTTTCAGCGAGAAATAATGACACGGTGATTATTTCATCTTTATTTAATATTACAACAAATAGCATGTAATGATTTACTTTGTTACTCTGTTGGTTCAGAAACACATCATTTAACATTGGCTGCGTTCAGCAGAGAAAGCTTTGCAACTGTTGTAAAATTCTTCTTCAAAATGATTGGTTTATACATTTAAATCCATAAGGAATCAAAAGCAAGAGCCAATTGTATTGAAGAATTTTACAACAGTTGCAAAGCTTCTTTTTCTGCTGAACGCAACCATTGGCAAATATATTGTCTTTTAACATTGGTAAATAACAAATACTGCTTTACACGGTATTCTTAATCAAATTTAATCACACCTGTAATTATGAAACTGATCAATCACAGTCATTCCATTCTTCAGAGGAATAACTATAATTGATTAGTTTCATAACTACGAATGTTATTAAATCGGAGAGTGCCATATAAA
The DNA here is from genome assembly GCF_001594115.1 of Trachymyrmex septentrionalis. NCBI lineage: Eukaryota > Metazoa > Arthropoda > Insecta > Hymenoptera > Formicidae > Trachymyrmex > Trachymyrmex septentrionalis. The sequence continues at coordinate 1,645,278 of NW_017304228.1, read as the reverse complement.
AATAATCGAAGATGTAATTCGTACTGTGTCTCTTGCCTGAAACCACCAAAGTATATAACGTATCATTAGTATAAAATATTCACATAATTTTGCACTCATCGTCATCTGTATTTGGTATCATTTGTGTGAAAATGGAAAGCAACTAGAAATGATACTAACGATAGTCGAGGGGTAAATCGCTGAGGGAATTATTTGAGACATTATTTGAAATCAGTAGGAATTACCGAGCAGTAGTGGGTGTTACTGGATATTACGAGGTATTAGTATGCCTTACTAAACATTAATTAACATTAATATCATTTTTTTAAGTTAAAACTATTTAATATTAATTATTCTTACATTACAATACCATACTGTACAAATATATTCGATTGGTAACGTATAATAAATATATACATATATATACATACTATATATTTATTATACGTTACCAATCAAATATATTTGTACAGATTTGGGGCATTACTATGGGAAATTAACTTTATCACTCGAATCGAATATATAGATAGCGTTATTCACAATCATATTTTTAAATTAGAATATAAATTATACATCAGTTTAGCTACCGCAGAATCAATAAAAAAAGGTTTATTCGACGCGTTTTTACATGAAACGAAAGAATCTGGAAGAAAAAAGCGTAACTCTGTCCCGAATTGAGGTATTATATAGTTGTTAAAGTTGACGATTATTTAAGTTACGAAATCACAGTCACACAACACAGAGCATCACTATGGGAATTACATAAAAATTCAACCCCGTAATTAATGCCCCGTAATTTCCTCAGCGGTTTATCCCTCGTTGCGATCGTATTACGAGTAACACACTGCGAAGCACAAAGCCGTCCGACCCGCGCACCGATTGATAACGACCGCGACCTTGGGTAAATACAACGCGTCATACGCTGCGAAAAACAAATACGCCGCATGCCTAACGAGATTCACGAAAATTCAAATGGAACAAGACACGATAATGTTAAAATGATGTTAAAATAAATTGTAAAAATTGTGTTAAAATAAATATTAAAATTGTACGTGATTGAAAAGTGACTTTTAGTGATCCTTTTGATATCATTTTGATGTAACAATGATTTGTTACTCTGCTTGAATAAATCCAAGCTAAATATTTAGTTTCTTGTGTTTCGAAATCGATTTTATGATTAATTAATTTAGAATCGATACATTGTACACAGCTTTTTGTGATTTTAATTATAGATTATTAATTGCATCGTATTTCGCGATTTCAGATTGAAAATATACGATTTATATTTTAAGCGGCGAAAAATTTTGCTATATGAAATGTATTAGGATAAAAGTTGTCACTTAAAAAACGATTATGACCCGTAGATATAATACGATATATATTTCTTATCGCATATATCTTTATTCGGAGTGTATAAGATCACGTAAATATGTATCCGTTTCGTTTGAAAAACTTACTTTCTTGTACAAATTATGAATTCCGTGATTAGTCAGCGTTAACAATCGCTAATTGTAATCGTAAAAAATTACCTCATTTAACATTTGTTACAATTTTTCACATTTTACGGAATAATACGATACACGGAGCAACGCGCGTCACTACCTGCTCGTTCAAGGCTCGCAGTACGAATGATAACACGACGACCTTGTGCGAGTAACACAGCGCGCCGTGTAATTAACAAAAAGAAACATCAAGGTCGCATTATTTATATACATATATAAGGTATTAAGAATAAACGTACGTCAATAATATTCTACTCTTTGTATTCAAATCACTTTAATCAACTAAAATTCAAAGTGTGATATTCCAAGGGACACATTCAGATAATTATATATGTGTATAGAAAGATTTTGTTAAAATATCTAAAAATTTATAGCCAGCTGTTTCAATAATTCCACAATTTTGTTAGACCAGCAAAATTAGTATGATGGATGATACTGTAAAATATTTTAATAATCTAGCAACTTATTTTGATGATTAAACAAAATTAATTTTCAAATCTGTATCCAGCTAAATTTTCAGATATTTCAAAATTGTTCTAAATATTGCATTGAAACAGTTTATCTATAATTTCTATCTCCTATCGCTTCGATTTCTTCAAGTGAACAAGCCTTGTGCAATTGAGATAGAAAGATAGTGTTTTTATACGCTTATGAATTAATTACGAGTTAATTCGATAGTTAACTTCTTCCACAGTTATCGATAAATGATAGTTTAAACTTACTTCGATAAATGGACCATTATTGAACTTTTACTTTAATTGTGTTAACGTTAGAAATACTGAGGAATTATTATTGATTGGTTCTATTTCTCAGATTAATAATTTTACGATTTGCGAATTATGTGCAGAGATATCCTAATGCCTGCGTCACACTACTTGGAAACTGGAGAGATTAGAATTCGGCCAATCAGGTAATTTTAATTTTAATCCGTTTCGTTCTAATTGGATAAATTCTAATTCTCAATTCGCAATCCTCAATCTCCAATACGTTATAATGTGACACGGGGATAACACATTTTGTCGACAAGTTTTCTGTTCACTGACGCAGATCATATTTAGAATATTGATTATCTATCACGGAGACGCGAATATTGAATTATTATACAAAATCACAGTTATTCGCGGTGTAACGCTCTAAATGAAAACTGTATTAATTTATACATATTATTTTTACTTATATTTTAAATATGTATTCAGTATATATCAAGACTTAAAAAAATTTTGAAATTGAAAAATGTATAAAAATTCGAATTTTGTATTTTATATAAAATGTCAAACGCTCATCCTTAATATTAAAGTGAAATAATAAAACAAGATAAAGCCATATTTAGCACCTTCTATTTATATTATTTCTTATATTTTATAAAAAATGATGTATACAAAATTAATTGTTTTTTGACAAACCTACGTCAAAAGCACGCAGCAAGAACACTGAATGTCATTTATTCATTAGAAATTTTACTTGAATTATTTCATTTCCTCTTATTTGTCATATTTAACATTTTCCAGAAATAAATAAATAATTCAATATTACTAAATTGCTTGTCAATTTATTTTGATATTACTGCTCTACCTACTTTTGTTAGAATTGAGTTTCAAGATTAAAAATTAAATTCAGCGCGCAGTTTGCAAAATTGGATACATAATATATAAATTTACACATTATTTATGCATTAAAGATCCAATTCGACTGTCTAGGATAGATCTTTATTTCTGATTTGTTATGTATTCATATTACGATCTCAAAAGATACTATTCAAAGGCTATGTTCCAAAATTGACTGCCTGTACTGAAAATCTAGTGCACGTAACATAAACTTTTCGCATTTTCAGTGCCAGCAGTAAATTTGGAGCACAGTCTACATATTGTAAACTAAAAATTCAGTTTGACTATCTCGAGTCTTTATTTCTGATTCGTTATGTATTCATATTACGCGGTCTTAAAAGATTCTACACTTAACATTGTAAATAATTATTTTTTATATAATAAGTATTTATCCTGAATTGAGACGTTAGCATCGTTTTTATCTTATTTTTCAATCTTTCTCTCAATATATCGCGACAATCGAGCTTAATAATTTGCACTTTTTGTAGGGATTACTTTCACAGTTCTCACGCCAAGCAGGCATCACGTCGGCTAGGAAAATAGCCAATGCGGTAGCAGTCGCGGACGGTGGGCCGGTGAACGCGCAAACACGTTATTTACCAGTGCATGCGTAGAGATGCGGCAAAAGCGAGCTCGAGCTCGGGCCGGGATCCTACCTGTCCGGGCGTCGAAGTTACTTTATTCAGGAGGTAAAGCCCAACCTGACCAGACGGCGGCTCGCTCAAGTCTGACCAACCGTGACCCGTTTCCACTGCTATGATTAAGTATCGCTATCTATCTATCTATATATATATATATATCGATGGAAAGGAAATAATACTTTTTGTCATCAACACATTGATCTATTAATTTTAAATTGGTTCTTATAATAAATTAACACTTAAAATATCATCTAAATTAATTATATTGAGTGCTGATCAAACCACAGATTAGAAAATCCATAAACCGCGTGCGCGCGCATGCAAATTCAGCTCACGCCGAAAATGGAGATTATTTTCGGTTTCATGCCGGCGAAAATACGTTCGATCGCCGCTTAATTTTACGGCCGACCGCGAAAGTCGGCCGGATATATCCGATTAATTTAATGACCGATATCGTAGGAGTTGCTCAGCTCGCCTGAGGGAAGATACACGAGCACATATTGTCGGGGGGATGGTAAACGTACCAGTCGAGAGCGGTTCACGAGAGTGATTCAGCGACGTTAATACTTCGATAAGGATTATGTGAAAAATCGATTAGTTGAGCGAACCGGTCGGATGGTATTTATGCCGTCCCGCGTCCGAACTGAATTACTTGTTTTGAATTTTGCGTGTAGCGTATACGGCCCATTGTAACGTTTTGCAATACGACGTATTATAATGCACGTGGTGAGTTTAAATAACAACATCTAAACGCGCATTCTTATATTTTTATTTCCTCACAAGGAGATGAAAAACGACATTTGTCTAGACGAAGAGGAAGTTGTGTTCCAGTTTATTCGATCTAAATGCGACTCTTTTAAGCTGTTAATTTATAGAAATGAAAACATTAAAAGTATATAGAAATCATACTTTCGGTAAATTTATGACAATAACTTTGTATTCGTAAAATTTGATAAATAATTAATGTTAATTGAGAACGATCAGAATAATATTTTCTTTATAATCTGATATTTATATATCTGTTCGGTGTGCAATATACGGAAGCGCACAAAATATTATTTCATGTATAATAATATTCTTCTGAATAAATCCGCATCTCTTTGCTTATTTGTATCATTCACGTATCGGTGATTTTCTATTTTCTAGTTCTTATTCTTAATAATATCTTTATTTTTTGTCTAATTAATATCATTTTAGTTTTTTCAATTGTAATTATATCACGCAAGTAATATCTTTCTTATCAGCTATAATTGGTTTAATAATACTTTATACGATAAAAAGTATTATAAAAATACATTACATAATTGTTTATTTCGAATAATATAAGGTGGAGAACAAACGATAAAGATCTTGCATAAGCAAGTGGCTAAATGACAAAACCTGTTTAGATGACTTAGACAACATAACGGGGTGCCTACGTCATCCGGGTGTACAGATTAACCCGACATGATACTTTATCGATCTATTTGCATAGAGCATTATCGGTGGCAAATCATCGTTATAAAGGCATCTCTTACGACATGGTTTCTTATGACAAATCGGACCAATTGACGTGTATTCGAGGTAATTTCTTAGCTATTGAACGATTTTCTAACGGTAACTGTTCTATATCATACAAAGTTGATACGTTGAATGCGTCAATAACTGACCAGTTCTTACTCAAGATTAATACTTTAGCGACGATGAAAAAATGCTAAGGCGATGAAAAATGTAATAATAAAAATACAAAAGTGATTATTCACTTTACTAGGAACTGCATAACCGAATCGACTCGCAGGTGTCGTCCAAATTCGATAGGCGCGTCAACGAGAATTGAATCTTTAATCTCGAGGCATTTCGAATCCAAAAGTGATATAATCTCGATCTTTGTGGTATCGGATGATACCACATCGGCGACATTTCACGTATGTAACATTTCGGTCACGGTGTAGGCCCGTTTTCGAAAGGCCGGATCCGAAAGGCGGCAGTAAAGGGGGTCGACTTTCGGGAGCGACTCGATGGAGCGTGGATGAAATGATTTACGGGATCGTTTGCATAAAACTCCACGCCCGTACATCCACGACGCGAGATTACGTCACATCCGAGATGCGCCAGGGACAAACGCCACTGATTTCACTGAGGCGATAGACGCCATGAAACATATTTGATCGAGAAGATATCGAGATCATTTTGTCATTTAATTAAAACTTATATAAGGTAAAACAGTAAATAATTAATAAGGCTAACTGCAAACTAAAAATATCAAAAAGCAAAATAATGTTAAAGCTATTTTTGAAAGTAACTCTTATTTATATTTAGAAACTCAAAATGCTCAAAAAACTCTTCTTCCTTGGAAAGAAATTAACTTTAAAAAGTCTATGCAGCCTTTTTATTTCTATTATAAATATTATGATAGTTAATCACGGCGATTTGATTCAATATTACATTTAAATTAAGTTTTCATCTTTCGTAGAATTGTTTTATTAAAATTTGATGCAAGAGGAAAAGTTTTAACGACTTCCACTAGCTTCCTTTAAACGTTAACTTGATCGCCAATCGATTTAAATGAATATACAAATCATAATATTATGCGATCGACTCGATATTTGCAATTGGATCTGATTACACATAATATACGAATGAAATTTATTCAAGTCGTTCAAATATTAATTCCTCCATATATACTGTTAGTAGATATTAATTCGAAATTTGCACAATTTCAACTTTGAAGACAGATAAATTTGTAAGATAATATCTCGAACAATGTTGCATTAAAAGAAAATCATCTCCGAACTCAAAATTGTTTTTCATGCGGCACAAATTAGTAATTGAAATGTGGGTCAGAAATAAAATCGCGAAATAAAGTATTATGTTTCTCGGTGTTGATTCCATGACGAATACATAAAAGACTCGCGATTTAATTGTCTGCGGGAGGATAGCCGGCTTTAATTAAAGGCACGCACCCTCGTAGACCTAAGTAGATGTTTACGCGCGCCTCTTCGAGAGCGCCTCCTCCTCCTCTTGTCCATATCTATTTACGGCCTCTCTCGTAGACGCGAGAAAGACGCGGCGGCGGTGGCGAGACTCTGCCTTCATTATTCCGCCCAGACAGTTAATTGTCTGCAATAAGTAAGCCGCCACGCGTGCCTCCTGCCTCTTCCTAGAAAGCACCGGAATAAATACGGAATATAGGAAGTAGCGTTATCGCCCGCGCGATATAATTGAGACGATAGATATCGAAGGCTGCCGCGATTAATCCATTAACTTACGTACACCGTACAAACAGGTTTTACGATCGCGTGAAGTGATACAACATACGTTTAATATTACTATAAATTATTCGGAGTCTCTACTTGACATTATCATTATCACTATATACATAGATATGAGATTTATAAATTAAAGTAATTGAAATTAATCCAATAACAAGATATTACATCTTAACCGCGATTTTGAAATTTTATTACAATACTTTAACTTAACTTCTGTTATTAAGCAACTTTGTAATTAAAAGCTCGTTCGAGTTTCTCTCGGTAAACTGATTTTATATTTATCAAGGAATACGTATTCCGAAATATATATTCTGTAGATTCACAAATTGAAATGAACACTTATTAATACCCATTAAAAATAACAAAAATTAAATTATTTTAAAAGTAATCTTCAACTCAGCGATCGTTTATAATATCTATGATACTCGCGACGTATATTTATCGTGTCACTGTTCATCGACTGCTACGTAGAACGACATCTCTCTATTGTACGGGAGAAAGAGAGACGACATGAAGTCCGGCGATAATTGCCAGTGGTGGACTGCATAAGTAACGTAAATATCTTTTCAGCGTATAGCTGTGCGAGCTTATAAATAATCGCTCGTGAGTCCCGGCGCGGCAAAAAGTAGATCCCTCCTGGCAATACGGCATTTAAGGTTTCACTCGTCGTCAGTTCTGAAGCACTCGTCGTTCGAGGACTTGAAGTACTTGCAAACGACTTCCTTCGACGATCTTTCGAGAATTCCAGGCGGCTAGTATGCGACGCGAGTGATAGCAACGACCGTACATGCGAGAATATCCCTGCAGTATCCGCGAAGTTTCTTAATGAAGAAATTAGAATGCACGCCTATAAACAGAGAACGTTATATCTTTCCAATAATATATTGCCTGTCCAATTACCGTTGAATAATCCATAGCCGGTTTTTGCGTAGGAAAAAAATTAATTAGATGCTTAACCACGAAGATGAATATCAACTCAATGCGATAGCTTCCAGTTAAACTTTCGACAAAAAACAAAATTGAGTTTAAATAAGATGAGTATATCATTTTACCAGGCGCTCTGTACAAACATTGCGCTGACGTTTTTAATCTATTTCCGATCAAACCGATCAAATAAATTTCATAAAAAAGTGATATTCACTGCGCATTGAAAGTCTCTATTGAAGAGAATCCTATTATTATATAAACGGCAGGTATATTATACTTTTAATAATTATGAAATAATATAACGGGAGAATAAAATATATCAATAATAATGTATGTAATAATAGAAGAAATAAAAAAATATTAATTGGGCAAATTGTCAGTCAAACAGTCGCATTGTAAAGAGATATAATTTCGCAATGCTGTCGGGAATATCGAGATAGGGTTGCCACCCGCCTGAAATAATTAATTAAATCCTGAACACGTAATGACGTGGAAAAAGGACTAAGGCTGCCGTTGCGAATGGACTTCGCACGGTTAGGTAAGCGATTTATCGCACACGTCTCTTGAACGAAGGCCCCCTCTTCTCGTCCCGTCCATTTGCATTATAGCTTTCTTGCGATCTTTTTCTTTTTTCTTTCACTTCTTCACATGCATCCCGACTTTTCGACGACCCTGATAGTTTACGTAAGACCAGATACCGGCTCGATCCTTTTAATATCGCGAATCCGTGATCGAGGCGAAGGATCTCATGACGAATCACATCGCGTGTCGTCTCGATTTAACTGGCACGCCCATTGACAAAAATAATGATTCCAATGATGTATGTGTAAATTATTAGTATTTAAAAGATCGTTAATTGTATAACAGTATTATTAAAAAATTAATGATTATATATGTAATAATCGCGTAAAATACGTAAGTCAATATATAACCCTTAATATACACCACCTTGATTCCTTTAGGATAAAATTAAGATTATTTATTAACATATACAATATACTAGTAAAACAATTAGCTACAAATTATGCTATATATTTGAAAACTTTTACAAAACTTATTTCAGTTTTGATTCTTGTTTTTGCACGTCGTACTACAGTCATTTATGATAAATTATATATCTAATTATTATGTGACGATTAACTTTTTATTGCAGAAACATTAAAACCATATTCACAAGAATCCGTAAGCAAAGAGAACGCAACGGACAGAGCCAGTTCAATTATCGTACCGAGGTTAATTCATAAGTCCTTTAAACTCCTTTTATATTTGGGTTAATTCGGCGTGACAATCAATTAAGTCCTCAAAATGCTCCTGTGGGAATTGTCTGAAATATCCATATGACTTCATTAGGGTCAACCAAATTTATGAGGCTCTTTAATAAGTGGCACTTGTGGCATTAAAGTCATCATTTTATACTAAATTTTTGAACAGTTTAGACCTCTACACAACTCATTTTATGTATATCGTTTTTGTGCGCAAGCATGAATACCTAAGATTTACACGTGTCATTTATCACCTTGTCATCTCTATGAAACAAAATAATATATCAATACTCATAATATATCGTTATTAATATTCGTAGTACATTTTGTCTCTATTTTTTTCTTAGTATATAAAAAGTAAAATGAAAATTGATTTAAACAAAAAATCTCTGAAAATCACTCTACAAATGTTTTAATAGATAATATCATTTTTATTTGTTTCATTATTTATTATTTATTTGCAAAAGACGCATGTATTTATATAAATATGTATATATATATAAATAATGTATTTATATAAATAAATAAAAACTAAATAAATAAATAATAAACAAATAAAACATATCCTTACCGTCACAATAGAATTATTAATTATTTTAAAGTCTTTTTAAATCTTTTTAACAAAGTTTAGATCCGATTTTTCTCAAGTAATGCTTACGTATTTTACCGCATTACACGTTCCTTTACAAGGAAATTACATGTTACACAGGTAAATTGCAGTCGCTGCGAAACCTGTCATTAACGTGTATATATCCAGTGTACAAAAATATAAAAGATAATTCATTTGCTCTAATAATAAAGATACTAATTATAAGCGATAGTGGAAATTGTATATGAATTAAAAATTATCAAAATTATCAAAACGTTCAAACGAATTATGCCCAAGCCACATTTTTTTAAAACCAAAAGCAACGTGTACTCAATAATTGGTTTTCATCATTATCGATACTTACCTCAGACAATATAAAACAAGCAATTAAGAGTATTAACTAGGCCAACAAATCGAATCTCACTTGATGCAGGAGAGCATTGCATAACGAATTATCTCTGTAATAATTATACTAATTATGTGCTCTATCTTCACTCAGCGGTTGAAATCTTAGCAAAACTATGCTTTTTGCCTTGGGATGCTCAAGCTTGTAGAAGCGCTGTAACAGCAAGTTTGAAATTCTTCCCTATCCTAATGAAACCTCGCAAGGATAAATGATGATCTCTCGTGGTTATAGGAACATGAACTTTTCAAATTAGTCGTACCGTACGAAATTACATGCACAGAAACTCAAAAGGATCCTCGATCTTTCGTAAATATGTTTTGTCAGTCTTCGTATTAAAGATCGCGGATCGCATGGGTAGAATTTATGTATAACGGTAGTAAAATAAATAAATGAAAGTATATTTTGCAATTATTATTTAACAAATTATTAAAAACTTTCAATGTTCCGCTTTAGAAAAAAGAAAAAAATAGATATATCGTTCAAATATAAATTTTAGTGGACCTATATATAATAATATTTAATGTGAATCCTTTGGGACACTGTCGGTCGAGAATCGTTGGGTACAGAGCAACAGTACTATATCGAACGAACCTCGCCATACTACATACACGTGCATTACCATATTTTTCATAAGATACAAATCTTTCAGACCCTTCGTCCGTGCGAATCCCTCGCAATTCAAGCCAGAACGGTCAGGGATGGCGAGGGTACAACCGAGAAAAAGAGGTGCAATAACGAAAGAATCGTGACTTTTTTCTTTTACTTGTACATTGTCATCTTTACAGAAGGATAATATTCGAAAGTATCCAGGGAATCATGGTGATCTATTCCACTGAAACTAATATAAAGTCATATCTTTTCGATTTTTCGCGATGAAATATTTTGATAGATACAAAACTGGGATAGAATGTTTAACATTCTAATTTTTTGCAAATATTATTTTGAGAATATTTGTAATTGTAAAAATAAGTATCAAGGTTTAGTGAATAAAAAAATGTTTTATAACATTCAAAACTATGATTAAAGGGCAATAAGAGATATAATATAAAAATGATTATGATTAGAAATCAATAAGCCAAGCAGGAAGTTTGTAAAATTTACGAGATATTTTAAATAATATTACAATTAAAAATCTTCACGACTCTAAACTACAAGATTTTTTAATATTGTGTTTATATCACTTGTATGACAATTTCTTATTTGCGAGCAATTTGTGATTATTAATTACTACATTTTTTAAATTTAATTTTATATATATTTTTTACATCATTATGTTTAATTTCGTTTTCATTGAGAATGGCTTAATGTTAAGTTTCAAAACGTTTCAGATTTTAAAATGTAATTTTATGTGAAATATATTGTAAATATTACTAGCACGAACTTCTTGCTTTATTCGTTGCCTTTTAATCATACATTTTTAAATTTACAATTGTATAAAACGGGCACGTTTACTAAAGTAAGAAAATAATTAAAATCCGTCGTGTATTAGTTCTTCGCTTAATTTTAACCTCAACAGTATTTTAAAATGCATTGTCACAAAGCACACATATTACCTAAGTCGATAAAAGATGTCGGAACATGCGAGGTTACGGCCAAGTAAGACTTAAAATGACAAATTAAACCGTCGATATGACCTCCGTTTCAACGAAATTCAGAAGTCGTCGGACGAGTGTCGGGATTTGGCTTTCTCTCCGTATGTCGCAATTTTGCAATAAGAACTTTACGGCTTGCATTCGGAAAACTTCCACGACACTTAGTTCGGACTATGGTTACCGATATGTACGAAATAATTAACAATGTCATTCTTAACTGTAATATTTAAAGTACCTGCTCTGAGCGTTTCTTAAGTTTTAATTTTTCACTAAAATAATTTATTATGACTCACATTGTAATTTATATAAATCATTTATCTTGATATGTTATTCGTATAAATTCGCGATATCTAAGACAATTCATTTTTCAAAACAATTCAACGAATTTAAGCTAATAGGTACACTTTGTATAAATAAAAAATCTTTTAATTCTGAGCATAATTATCAGATTGTTCGTATGAATTATCAATTCGTTAAAGATAAAAGATAAAAGTGGCTGAAATGCAATAAAATCACTTGTCGGCAGCTTGTTAAATTAAATTTAAAGTATTACTTTTAGCAATTGTATGGATGTATTATAATAATAGTGCAAATATCTGACATCCACAGCTTTATAAAACCTAATCGACAGTTTGGTGATAAGGCTAATCTATGCCAAGGGCGTCACTCTCCGTATTGATAAATCGAGCATAACAAACTAACGTAACCAATAATATTTTCAGAGATAACCAGTTATCAAAATTATTTACAATTAAGTACAAAAAAATGTAATACTATATCAATTTATATTTAAAATTCCAACTTTAGTTGTGAATTATTTTTTCATAAAACTATACTCGAGATAATGATTTTCATTCTTCATTTTCAAATCTTCCTTTTTTAAAAATTCAGAGAGTTGTCACCCTGATCCATAATTGCGTTCACCCTTGCGCCGACTTATAATCCCCGTTGTCAAGACGCCGGCTTGCAAAATGATCGTCTATGTATGCAAATGCCTGCAAGCGCCATGAAATGATAATTCGACTCCAGATCGAGGAACGATTCGAAATTAATCAAGCCACCGACGAACCGTGGCGAACGTGCCGTTCCGAGAATAACTATTTTAATTCAATATCCGTCGACTCGATTCATCGAGTCAGTGTCGTCTCGTGGGTCAGTACGATATATCGCCTCTAAAAAATTTCTCTTCATCCACAGAAAAATGCACGAAAACGAAATTTTCATGTAGATGACAGATTTGTTCTCTCAATTAAAAACGCAACACAGTTTACGAGATATAATTATACTACGAAATAAAGTTTCTGTTTGGGAATTAATACAATCTACTTAAATTATATCAAGTATAACAAACAGATTCAATTCTAGATGCTAGTTATAGTTTATTGTGTCTATTAAATTAGAGTGTGACAAATGAAGATGCAAAAGAATTATCTGTAGTCGGATTTCAACGATTTCAAATCAGAAATTAAATCTCTCTCAAATAACCACAAGATTATGACGAACGGCATCATTGTGCACAAAATAGCAAGAAAACATTTTTAATTTATCTAGTCTTCCAAAGGGATTTCGATGCTCATCACGTTGTAAATAAGGAATCAGTGCCTTCTATTTAGTGATACAAATCGACAAAACTTTATTAGTATTCCATGAGTAACAGAATGATATTTGTGTCAATTTTGTGTTACCAAATGAAAAGCATCCAACGAAAAAGCATCGATACTCACCATCAAATTGAAACATTTCTAGTCATAGAATGATTTGCTTATATAGCGCGTATATTACTGGACTCGCAGATGCAACGAGGGATCGCAGCTTGCTGCAACGTTGCGACTCAAATAGAGCCATTAACGCTGCTTTGAATAGCGCACATCATAGAAAAGACACGCCGTATGTCTCGAATGAGAAAGTCGTTTGAAATACTCGTAAAAACTCCGAATAAACCGTGAAGCACGGAAAGCGCTTTTTATGCCAGGCCGCGATTCGCTATTTTGCCCTAATCGCTGGTATCATACTACTATCACGATATTTAATACTTGCAACGGAAGATAACACAATCATTGTTAAATTATCATAACAAACGCACGTACTACAGACTGTCGACCGACGATGCATTTTAATAGTGACTTGCTCCGATTAAACTCTGCACGATTCTAATCGAACTGGCCGCTTAATTATCATTTAAGAATGTACGCGTCACAATTAAAAACGTTAATAAAAATATGAAAATATTATAGTTTTATTATTATGTCTGAGTATCTGTGTAAAATTTGAGCAAAATTCTCTTATTGATTTAAAAGTTAATAATTTATTTGTCTTGATTCTTATACAAAATCGTTTTGTACTTATTTGTAATATATTTGCAAATTTAATGATAAAATTTAATGATAAAATAACATTACAAATTAAATCGAATTATTTATATATGCTAATAAAACTCTAATAAACGTTCGTGCAAAAGTTTATTTGTGAATCCACTTATTTGTTTAAAATCATTATTTACCTAAAACTACAGCAATATATGAGAATTGCGCTGTATAAGTCAATAAAAAAGAAGTAAATTAGAAAAATTTGCTTCTTTCTTTTGTAATTGATTTCAGAACATGTTTACGATAAACTTTTTTTACTGATATTAGTTTTTTTAAACAAAATTTTTTTTTACTTTTAACTGATATTGTAGCCAAAACATCCTGTACGATCGTAATACTGGTCGCTCAGTTATCATTTAATTGCGTTAGTCGATAATTATCGAAAATTCTACTTTTCTTCCAAAATCGGCGACGCGATAATAAGCGGTCATTTCATAAAGTTTTTATCGCGTTTTAAAACACGTTACTTTATTTAGAATCGTATTACACGTGACATTTAATGACATTTTATTCGATTTTTGATCAGTAATAATTTCTTTTAATTTTTTTGTAACATTAATTATACACTTTTATTTTTAGTAAAAACTCTTTCATAACTACATTAAACATTTTTTTATAGAAATAATGGATAACATTTCCATATCCATATTTTGAAGTCATCAAAAATTTATTTAATTTGTGTATTTTGGAATAATCAGCCTTGTTATTACGATCCACTTTTGATCTAAAATCTAAGAGATTATATAAAAATTATAAAAAAATATTAAATATTAGATTCTTTATAA
>NW_017304228.1:1609963-1630125 GCF_001594115.1 Trachymyrmex septentrionalis | reverse complement strand
TATATATATATATGTGTGTGTGTATGTATACATATACCTATATAAAATCTTTTTTATTGGAAAATCACATTTTCCATTAAATTTAAGATACCTTTTTTCTACAGAAATATAAAATACCTCACAAAGAGTGAAAAACGCGATTTTTCAACTAAATGAAACGATAAAACAGTTAATATTTAGCCAGAATTTGAAGATTGAGAATGGAGTTATTGTTCATGCATTCTTATAAATGCATAAAAAAAGAACGCACGATCGAAATTGCGAAGAAGCTGATGAAGAAGGATTCTCATATCAGGCCACCGGCGAAGTGTCGTTTCGGCGGAAATCCGTGCTTCACGGAATGATATTTCGCTGGATTGGCGGGTTCCAGAAACGATCGGAGTTCGCCGCGACACGAGTTCGACTTGTGCTCGTATCCGCTTCTACGGAGTTTGAGGTGTGATCGGAATATAATCGATTCGCGCGAATTACCCCGGAGCGTCTCATTGCTGGGTTGTCAAACAAGTCCGGCGGCGTTGTGCATAACAATTAAATCCGTATTTTCCGAGCCCACGAGACACCTTTGATGGTTCAACGGCATATTTCCGCGATCCACTGGTCCTCTTTTCCCGTACCTGTTGATCATTGTTAAATTGAAGGATTTCTTTGCGCGACGCAGCGAGTCGGCGCGTCTTTCATTTCACGCAAGAGAAACGGAATAAGAGTAGTCAAACATCAAGAATTATGGAATTTATTTACAATTCGATGAAGAAGGGGGTTCGAATCTATTCTCACATTTGAAATGCTATTCCACAGATTCAATTTATGCAATAGAGAAATTTTGTTTCACTGTATAATGTTTGCAATCATTATAGATAGTTACTCTTGCATTCTGAAAAATATCTGTGAGATGAGAATTTAACACCATGGATGTGTGTCTATATAATTCTCATCGTGTTAATGTTCATATTAATACCAAAACAATGAGATTTTAACAGCAGGTATTTTAAATCCACACCTGATTGATATAAACACTAGAGATTTAAAATCCGCATTATGAAAGTGTTGATATTAACACCAACATGATGAAAATATAAACACCGCATAATTCAATCTATACCGATTTTTTATTTTAAAAATGTGTAATTTATTGTTTATTTTAATATGTTATAATTTAATAGATACAGAAAGTATAAACGATCGTTACTTTAAAAATCAGAAAGTTCAGATAACGTCTCGTGAAGATTAAGCAGCAGAGGTCTGAATTTTAGATATATTAAGATCATAATGATTGTATCAATACAACTGGTAGCTAAATGAACTCACGATAACGTTGGTGCAAGCGATACGTGTGAATAATTAATCGATTTTCCTCAACCGTCGTTTTACTTCGATTGGCTTTTATGTCAACTTTTCAATCGTCAAAAGCGCAAGTGAAGCATGGCACAGCTGGAGCACAGTGAAATGCTGCCTTGTTCGGATCGTATGCCAAACATTCCATTACACAAACGGAGGATCGTGTCAGAGTTATGATATACAATCCAAAAAGGAGAGTACCTTCGGTATCTTTAAGAAGAGGTGAGAGATCATTTATAACCGCACTCCATACGTACGAATCCATCGCGACGATTTACGAGAGCGATAAGCGTGACTTCACCGCGAGGTATGCGGCGATCTTTATCAGCAAACGTAAGTGAGACACATAACAGGTATAATCGCGGTGATTGAACCACACGGACTATCTAATCGCGGTGTGTCGCACAGGGAGTTTCCGAAATGCTGATAAATTTCGCGAATATCGCCGGGTCATAGCAGAACCTGGTATCATATATTCTTCAATTTTAATCTCAATATTGCAAATAATTTTAAGAATAAATACTTCATACACAGAAGTTTGCAACGTTACTAATATATTACTGAAATGTCATAATGTTACTGCAACATTGCTGGAATGATCTATATTGTGTGAGTCCGTACACATTTAAGAATGAACACACGATGAAGCGAAATATTAGCTATACTATAGTTTTCTTTCAACAACGCTGTTTGAAAGATCAGTGATAACCCAAACAACACCTAGTCTAGAAGACCGCTTCATAATGTCTTTTAAATAAAATCGTATTCATAATCGTGATTCAACCTGAGATTAGAACTAGGTTTAAATCAGTCTTTCATTTGAAGAGCGCTTCTTAAATCACAATTTGATAAATCCTAGCGCGCTGAAATGAGGGTCAATCATGGATCGATCTACAATTATAAATACAGACGTATGTTCCAAGAGAAACGTCTTTATGACGTCTTTTAAGCCAGTATTTATAGTTCATACTTATTTCAAGTAAGCACTTATTTCAAGTTATCTTAAGTAATGTGGTAACTAAGTGGTAACTAATATGGCTCTGTGATTAGTTTATAACATCTTAAAACTGTTAAGGTCTTATAAATACAAGAACTGACTTTGAATATCGGCCTTGAACACGCTTTTCGTCTGGGAAGCTACGTTCGTAGAATTATTTGCCGTCAATTAAACAGACGCGGAATGTCAATTAAAATGTCTCATATCTTTAATCATATCATCGTTCAGTACAAATGTACGCGTAAAATTGTTCGAAAGAAGGCTCACGTAACTGAATCGAATTGAAACGCGTTTCTGAGCAGCGCGTGCTCCTAAATGCGTCCTCGGAGCAATATTACGCTCCTAAATGCGGTTTCAGAGCACCATTCGCCCCGAGGTGAAATTCCACGAGACTACCGGTAATTTCAACGGATTGGGGATCAAGAGATCCAGGCTTATACTAAAAAAACTTACCTCTAATGCTGTCACCAGGCCATCCGCCGCGATCAGCAACAGGAGCAATGCACTCTTTAGCAACACACGGTTCTTCATCTCGCCGCTGGCCGTCTGTCGCGACCGGCAAGGAGTCACTTCTCGACCTCTTCGCCCTCTTCCTGACTGACCCTCTTTCTCTCTCTCTCTCTCTCCCTCTTCTTACCTCGCCGTATTCGTCCCTCTTTCTCTTTCTCTCTCGCTCGCTCTTTCTCTCGATCGGCACTGCGGGACACCTCAGCGACGTTGGCACATGGCGAGACGGGCGAAAGAAGAACAATTCCTCCAAGGACACGCAGAAGAAATTTGCCCTCTTATCCTGCGGATGATGTACGTCGCGAGCCTCCTTCTCGGCGGTCCTCGCGGGATTCTCTCGCGCGAACGTCCGCGGGCGCGCGGGCGGACGAGATGGACGGAAGTTGACGGTAGGACCGACCGGGACCGGGACCGGGACCGGAAATCGCGAAGCGCACGACGAAAGGGATTTTCTGCCTTTTCTCTCTTTCTTCCTTCCTTTCTCTCTCCGTTCGTTCTCTTTCCTAGAAATTCGTCGCCGAGGAGGCCGCGACGTGGCCCAACAACACCGTACCGGCGTTCGGTAGCGTCTGAGAGGCCGTGCGCACCGACAAGATAAAACTTTTTCAAAAGCCCCCGTGGTTTTCCCTCTCCTCACACGCCGCGGGTCCGGCTCTTTCTCTCTCGCCACTCGCTCTCCTCGTCCCGCGTTCGCGGCCCGACTTCCTCTTTCTCCACGTTGGATTCTCTCTCCACCAGGAGGAGAGTTCGTCTTTCCCCCTCTTCCTATTCGCTCCCTCTATCGCCGTCACTCATTCTCTCTCTCTCCCTCTCTTTGTATTTCGCCGACGCGATCTCGCGGTCTCTCCCACCTCGCGCCGCGGATCGGCACGTTCTCTCCCTCCTTCGGATTCTTTGATCCGCCGTCTCGCTCTATCAGATTCCTCACCCGCGTCGATTATCTCTCTCCCACTCTCCCTTTCTCTCCCTCTTCTGATCCCCACTGCCGCACACGCGGTGGTGGACGTGCTGTCTCCCTTGGTCCAACGTCCTCCGGAATTCTCTTCTTGTTTCCACCGTGGTCAAAGTTGTTCCTTGCCGCTGTAGACGTCGTCGGGCAGCGGGGAGACCGTTTAGGAGACGGTCGACTCGCGGGCGAAGATCACGGCTCTACTTTTTCACGCCCGCACTCTTCACGATACAGAGCGCACTTCACGTTGCTCGCGATACCGCGTCGAGATACAGTCGAACTATCATCGATAATGAACACTCTTCGTACCGTTATTTTGATTTTAGTTGAACTGTATCTAAATGTAATCGCAAAGTTCAGGAAATCGCAGTTTAATCGTACAATTGTTTATCACGGAGTTTTTGAATAAAGTTAATAATTTTTGAATAAAATAGCAGGAAGGTAAAATATGATGTACAAGTGAGCGCAATTTTTGACAGAGAGAGTTATTATACCGTTTAATAACACGACTCTTTATACGTGCAGAGCTTAAATGTAACTCGATTGCATTTTATATCTGAATTATGTCAGTACACCGGATTCAGCCATAACCACGAAAAACTTGAAATTTTAAACGTATTCGGTATTAAAAAATGTATATAAGAAATGCTTGATATACTCCGATCGATATTCTATAATTGTATTATTAATACGGAATACTTCTGACACTGTTTGCAAAACTTGCTTTTAATTAAATTAGACATTTAAGTTATCTAATTTAATTAATACTTAGTACAATCATATATAAAATCAAATATAAAATGTTCGAGGTTGTATTATAAAGTTATTTAATATTAAAAATTGGAGCATTTCAAGCCGTACCAGATTTCTGGAATATAGCGGTAATGATATCTTCACCTTTTTGCTAATTTTCAGTAATTTTAAAATGTACTCTTGTAATTTAATGTGCCAAACACGTTTAATTTTCTAAATTTAATAACTACAGAAGTGAAAAAAAAAGAATGCCTTGTTAATTCAATTTCTGAGATTGTTTCAAAATTCCGTATAAGAAATCTTATTATACATGTTATTGATTTTATGAATTTATAGCAAATCTTGTATAAAACATGTGACTATTGTGTCAAGTTACTCTATGACACGTATGTGACACATAATATAAAATTACATTTATGTTTTTTGCAATGTAACCAGATGCGAGAGAAGTTTTCTATCACCGGGCCCATTGTTTTAATTATAGGAATATCACTGAAAAAAAATGATGTTCTGTCATGAATTCGTATGTTAGCTTCGAAATGTTCCTATCTTTGTCGTATTTATTGTCTTAGGAGTACTCAACAACGAACCTGAAAGAGATGAATTTTGTTTAAATGGGTCAAGCATCACTAAGCAGTCGTTTCATCGTCGTTATTCGCACTCCGTTCCATTCTGCGTTGCACTCGTTTTGCGGCTATCCGATAAACGAGATGCATCTGTTAGCATATGCGCGAAATCTCATGGTATTCTTGATATAGATTGTAGGCCGAATACGCGCGCGGTGCCTCCTCGCAAATCAATTTGACGATCGATGCCATGATTATCATGAAATGGTTACACAAGCACACAAAAATAAATAGACTATTCTTATACATTTTGATGCTCTAAAATTAAATCCGATAACCAAATTGCTCCATTTTATCACGTCATAACTTTGTATCAACGAGAAATAGCTCTAATTTCCAATGTTTTTGAAGTCATTTATAGTCTACCTACTTAAATGTATACATGCTGAAATAAAGAAGGAAGTCAGTTTATACGATAATATGCAAGCTTATAAAATTAATATTAAGCTGACAGGTTAAAGAATACTGAAAATCGAGATATTTTCAATCGATAAAAAACATTGTGATATAATAAAGCAATTTAAATATCAAATTCGGTTTCAGAGTCAAAATATATAAAAATATTTAATGGCCTAATCTTCGGATAAAAAAAATTTATTTATATGCTAATATTACTTTAACAAATACTGCGATATATAATTCACAACGAAAATAAACAAAAAAAAAATTGAGGCAATCAAAGTTTAAAGTTAGTCATAAAAGAAATATTTTAAAATATAGCGTACGTGTATTTAAAGATTCAAGAAAATATAAAAAATTCAAAGATAAAAAATGAATTGTAGAATTTTAAAGTTTACAACTTGATTGTGTACCATGGTTGTAAATCATACAGTACAATAAAAGTTTAATGTTGTGGAATGCGATTTCATTACTAAATCTTTCATATATTATGGAAGAATATTACTTTCATATTATTATAAACATAAAACTTCCTATATTCTTGTAATTTTTGATTGTATTATCTTTTTTTATCGTTTTCCATTATTATTTGATCATAATATGATTCACCATTCATTCTCTATAATATTTCCTAATGGTAATCCAGTAGGAGACGTAAATTAATGTTAATAATTATAAGTTATTATATTATAATTAATAATTGCATGCTTTACATAAAATATTTTCTGTTTGTGGCTATGTAAAAAAATATCTTGGTACTGTTAAATTGCATTAAAACTAAAGGAATGTTAACCGCGATCGAACAACAAATCTTCGAACTCTTGCTGACAAGGATTAATATTGCCGATCGCGAGATTAAGCTACACGGACGGCACATGAATCGTGTAAACAGGCACGTGGAAGAGAATCGCGAAAGGGTGCGACATGAACACAGAGGCTATCATCGTAAGGTTATCGATATAAATACCAAAATAAATCTCAAGAGAAACGCAACAAACCCCGTTAACACGTTGATTTATGATACGACAACCGTATGGTTCACGATCGCACGTGCCTCTCACAAAGTATCGAATCGAGCGTCCTTATTTTCACAATCCATGATTTTGTTTCCCGCTCATTTATCGAATATGACACAATCAAAAATCACTATCGTAAGTTGTTATATAACGGAGTATGATAGGAATATTATGATAGTAGCGATAACAAACATATACGCAGCCTTTAAAATAATGTATATTTGTCATTATGTATAATTCATCATTTAAATGTAATCTTTGTTCAGCGACATATCAAACTGTTATCTCGTAAATATATTTCTCGTTAAAAAGATATTTTTTCTTTTCAAAAATTTTTCGAAATATAATTCTTTACGATTTCTTAAATTTTTATCCTAATTTTCTTGAAAATTGGAATTCTATTAGATTAAAAAAAAAACAAGATTTAATTATTCATTCATATTTTTGAAAAATTCAGTTCATCAAAATATTTTAATTATCTATTTTACTGAATCTACATTTTAGGTGATTTTAATTTGTAACAAATTTTTTATGTGTTAATCTTATGTGCTTCAAAATAAAATATTTAAAAAATCAGAACAACATTGACACATATCTATATAAATAAATTATATACATAAATCAAAATTACATAAAATTATAAAAAAACGTCTAATCTTGGCATCTAATAGAAATTATATATAGATTGTTTATAAATAAATTATTCACAATATCGAAATTGGTATAATAAAAATTATTGCGAGCAATATATCACGTACATTAAAAAAAATGTTATGTCAACAGCATTATTTTAATTAAAAATAACTTTGTCAATTCAAACACACACACACACACACACACACACACACACATCCTACGTAGCACAACAGCGCGTGCAAAGCACTCTGGGACCGCGTTCTTGTGACTGTATCTCCCAAAACTGCTGTCGGTTATGCACTTTCATTACATGTGAATAACGGCAGATTTCAAGTTACACTGATCAAAAAATGATTATGCGCGTAAAAAGCATTTATCCTGCGCTGATTGAATGCGCGTTTACATCACTTTCTGAACGTTTTGCAGGCACTGTTGTGTGACACGTGCTACATGAAAAATGCTGTAAACGTGCTATAAAACTGGATTTATTCTGCGCTGATTGTATACGCTTATAATGCGCTTTTCATAGTGGATTTTGAAAGCGCTTTTAAAGCGCTAAAAACTGTTAGAATTATGCACCTGCACAAGCGCTTTTTTAGCGCATTATAGTCACTGCTGTGCTACGTGTGGAACACAACACACACATAAATAATATTATATTAATAAAACAAATACGCCATGATCTTGTTCTGATAAAATTTTATTTGTTTCATTAATACTATTATTAAATTAACAAAATATTTTCAATTAAAATAATGCTATTATATGTAATATAACATCTTTTTTTTTTAGTGTATATATATTTCAGTGCAATTAAAACACTAAGATTAATTTAAATAAAATATTTAAACAGAAAAAAAAATTGTCAGTTAAAAAACAATTAAAATATTTTATGGAAAATTTTCGTACTTTTAAGTAATAAAAAAGAGATTATAGAGTCGAACAAAATCCATGTAGAAATTATTTAAATAATTTGAATCAAAGAAGTAAGACCGAAGCGAATTATTTAATTAATTATTTATGAATGAATCCGTAATACCAGTACACAATAAATAGTAGATAGAAATTGAGTTTACGGCAAGAAGCGAATAAGCGTATCAATCGAAATCGTTTAGATGCTTGAATTATGTCATTGGCTCAAGGAACTGGGGTCAATTTGGTTATTTGTCGAATGAAAGATCGGGAATGTTAAAGATACCGGCGCCGTCAGACACTCGTTTATTTTTATTGAACGCGAAAATGTTAGCGAATATTCGACGCATATGTATTTATAGCTAAATCTTTAAATAGAAACAATCGATAACTACGATAGTTTCATTTACATTGTTCTCAAGAATGAATATCAACCGCTTAACTTTCTAGTCATTGATTCATTTGCGTTTTCCACATGCTTTATATGTTTAAGAGCCTGAGTTTAACAATAATTCCAAATAATGCAATTAAGTACATAAATAATTAAACTGAATGATATTTGAAAATATCACGTATGTACATATTTGGTCTCGTATTAAAATTCAAGCAATACGACCGAAAAGAGTGCGCGATGTTTAGAATATCACGTTTATCATAATATTCAATTACAAATGTTATTTTATTATCACAAACGTGTTGTCGATACATGTGGTTACGTTATACTATCGTCAGTTAAACATAGTGAATAGCAAAATATACATATCGCGACGTACCCACATCTTCGCTTACGGACAGAAATAATCTTGATGAAGAAAAAATAACTACAACCGGATTTTGCACGCTAGAATAATGAAATTAATGTAGCAACAATAAGCAATAAGAATCACAATGTAATAAAAAGCCAGTCCAAATATTTCTCATTGTTTATGTAAGTACAATCATCTGATTCTAGAACTACACACTTCTTACATTTTTAGCTACATCTTCGATGCAATCGATATTATTAAGATTTTTACTAAACAGATTGAGCATAGCAATCCGCAACTTTATACAACTTTTGCAAAATACGGGAGCATAGAATAACAACATATACAGTCAGAGTTGATTAAAACCTCATATGGAGTTTGCAATAATCTCCCGAAAATATGCAGAAGTAAATTATATTTTACCTCAAATATAACAAATCTTTTTTGTATTCTAAAAAATATTTGTTCGTATCAGGATAATAATTTCATTAGTAATAAATATGCACGATTATCCTTTCAGGATATTAAAACCGGCACATGTAATAAATATGTCAAAGTGTTTCTTTAATTCAAGATAACATTTCTCAAAGGAATAACAATTTATTATGTTTTATTATCCTTTTCTCTTTAAACGGCCATGGAAATAATTATTTTAAAAATAAATATTAAAATATATATTTAGGAAAATGTTGATATAAATTATTGATCTCCTTAAATTGTTTTATTTTTTGGAATTAAAAATAATTTTATCAAAATTTAGAATCGAATATTAAATCTTTCACAGAAATGTTTATATTACTTCGGAAGATTTATCAGACTCTGCACTTTTTGTTTAACTCGTGTCATTAATCGGTCGTGCCTATTGCGAAGAAGCTTTGTATTTTATACGATTCAAACAGCGGCATCATTTAATCAGGTCGCGAGCCGTGTTGCGTGCTCATTAATTTAATCACATTAAATGCGAAAAAATAGGCGGCTCGCAAATTTTTTGGATGCTCTTTCTTACAATTGATACATACTTAGGCTGCAACGAAGAGTAAAAGCTAAGAACGCACAAGCTGATTAAGTGTTATGTGATCGCATACGACAGTCACTCATAGTTACAATAGTAGTCCATGTATGAAAAACAACATAAATCTTGTAAAATCTCTTCACATAACAATCTGTAGTTAAACCAGTTTCATTGTTAATCGGCGTACAAACACTTCCGTCTTAAACGCGCAATTCCTTATTACTGCATCGGAGTTAAATAATAGATTAGCATGTTCGGCCATGTAATGTAATACTATTTTATTCATGCAATAAACATATAACCAGTCCTATCCATCCCTATCACAAAACTGAATCATAGTAGGAAACAAAATCTCACTTAAGGTAAATGTATCACAAATATTGTGTCTGGTGACCAGATTAATGTTATAAGAGAGAGAGAGAGAGAGAGAGAGAGAGAGAGAGAGAGAGAGAGAGAGAGAGAGAGAAAGAGAAAGAGAGTGATAAAGATGAGCGTGACTAGTATATTGTTACATTATCATCATTACAAAAGTATTAAACTTATAAAATCTACAACGCGCAGTTTGGTTAGTTCTTATAAGATTTGACTGCAAAAACATGTTAAACTAACAATTCTATAATTATCGCAATGTCAATTCATTGGCATATATGCAAGAGATATATTACGAAAAATTATATTCTCGAAAAAATTCAAACATTACACTACTTCAGTTATTTTACAGAATATTTTATATTTTATAAAAAATTTTTAATGTCTGAAACCGATATACATTTCCCGAATAGAATTCTCCAGATAATTATAAACTTATAATTTTTGGCATGGTACAGATGTTCTCATCATTCTTGTGCAGAAATGCGATAATTTATTACGAGAGAGATTAATATATATTTTACCATAACTAATATTTTTATAACAAATACATGATATTGGATTTTATACTCATACATGTAATGCGTTTTGTAATAATGAATTTAACACGAATATTAACAGATCAATTATATGAATAAGTATATATGTATGCTCTCTTTTTATGAGGTATATATAACAATTTTTAAAAACACGATGTAAAATATATCACATGAATGGCGTTAATAACAAATAGTCAATGATGATTTTCGCAATTCATCGTTATAAAGCGATAATATAATATTAAATGCAATATACAACTCGATAAACTGCCATTGTAAAAGTAGAGATGAAAGATATAAATAAATATTATATACAGCTAAAATATATGATATACTCATATGTAATAATATTGAAACATTATCTATTTATCTTCGAATATCAATGAGAACATAATACAACGTAATTATTTACTCTCTAAAATTTTTAGAGTAAATCTCACTTTGAAATCTCATTTCACTCTTAAAAAGATTGAAAATTGAACTATTCTTTTTTCAAGATTGGCTTAAAATTTTCATTCTTTTGGATGAGAGATTCCATTCCAAAGAACTTAAAGAGTAATATTAATCTTATTTAAAATAAAATCCATTAAAAATGTTATCCATTAAGAATAAAGATTATTATAATTATGTTTTTTGTGCTTCTCACTTGTACAGTCACTGATGTATTGATATAAATAGTATTTAAATTTTCAAATGCGGAAGTACTTAACATGTAATTAAATTCATAAAACATTAGCATACGATAAATAATATAAATGCTTTCAATCCTTCTTTACAAAATTACTAGTAAAGAAAGGTGCCTAAATTGATCGAGATAATAAAATTCAATTGAACACAAAGTCAGCACATGATCAGACTGTAAATTTTGTTTGATCTATTAAAAAAGTACACGATATATACTCATTTTTATAATACTGTAAATGCAATCTTAGTGTTATGCTGACTCTCGCATTGATAATTCCAAGCTATGTGTGTTGCAAGATTTAATGTGTTATATGAAGATATTAATTATAATTATTTAAAAAAACTGTTACTTTTCAGTTCTTAAACGCAATCTTATCGATAAATTTATTATCTGGAATGCTGCGTTCATAATACTTTTGCTTCGACTATCATAAGTCAATTTCATTATTTAATCGATACTTGCTTTTATTACAATGCATCTGTTCAGTTGACAAGCACGATATTAATATAATTGGTATATAATTTTATTGTGCTAAATAATGGCAGGTTAAGTTGAAAAATGTCTCAAACATAACATAATAATTTGTAAAACTTATCCTGTTATAGAAAAAAAAAAGAAAAAATCATATAGATGGAAGAAATTATCTTCAAAATTTTGACGAGTCACGTATAAACGTTATTGGTTAATACTTCATTTTGTCATACAAAAGATTTGTATATAAAAACTTGTAGCTTTTTTCTTTTATGAATCACACAAACTTATATAGACAAGAGAAAAACTTGTTATAAAAATCTCATAAACATGTTACTATTGATGCAGTTAATAAAGCGTATTGTTTTTTTTTTTTCGTTGTTAATTCAATATACGCAATTAAAATAAAGGCAGAAAATATGACCAACTCAATAGAAGTGTGTTTTATCTATAAATTCATGTAGTCCTCTTTATAAATTATGATCTTTATCAATTATAAAAAAGCTGTTTACGTCTTACATGTGTACGACTGTATGTAATATGAGATTTTTCAATACTTGTCCAATGAAGAAACATAGAAAAGGAACGTCATTCATTTCATTCAATTCATAGCCATTAGCACAGTATAAATTAAAAGCCTAGCGAAACTTAAACTTTTTCTAAAGCATCGATCGCTTCACCATTAGCCATTCTATTACTAGCTTTGTGTCGATGATTGTACATAGTCTGCAGAGGTACATGAAGTAACTCCACAATCTGTATAAAGTTAGGCTCTGCAACAAAAGCAAACGAACAAATTAGTATTATACAGCACTTTCGATAAGTTGTATTCAACAATTTTTGAATGAATTATATGCGATCAGCCTATCTTACCGTTCTCTGCTGTAATGTATCCGTGTCTAATTAAGAAGTCAAGGGCAACTGGTACAGAAGTGGTTTTGAAATGTGGGGAAAGTATCCTCTCTAAGCATTCACTAACGGGGAGTAATTCGAAGGTCTCTACTTCTCCATCACTATTGTTCGGTACAAAGTCGGGCGGCAGTTCAAGATCATATACAAATTCCGTGTTGGGAAACAGACCCCTCTCACTTTCAAAGAAGAACGATACGCAGCCAGCGCTCTTAAGCTTAGCAATGAGATGATTCGGAATACCAGCTTCTTCACCAGCTTCTTTTATCGCGGTTTCATTTATACCATAACCAACACTCAATCCACCACTCACCATACTATCCCAATACGCCGGCCATGTCTGTTTATTCGGACTACGCTTTTGTAACCATATTGACAAGCCCTTGACAGGATCCATTACATAGCCGTTTATATCCACTCCGTATTTTCGAATTCCAAATAGACCTGTCATTTCAAAAAGCATATATAAAATACTATAATTATGATATTTATTTATTTCGTTTTCTTTTAAAATCATTGCACACAAAAAAAACTTAAATAGTAAGGAATTTTCTACCGCTTAAATTATGGCCTTATCATCTCTATTGTGATTAACCAATTCACCTGCCTGTTTATAATTTATTACTTAAGCTTTTTTATGTATCATGGCTTTTACACTTACATGTAGCCGAACGATCCATCTTAAACAATGGTAGCGTATTAAATTGTGAACGCACTTCATAGCATTCCTCTCTCCAGCCTCGTAATGTTACAAACTTCCCACCGGCCATCCATTCCCTTAATACTTCATCGACGCGTGCACTTCTTTCAGCATAATCCCGAAAGGCTGGATTTAATTGCACATATTCGGGATGTACTTGAAATACCTTAAAAATTGATGTTATATTATACATGTCTTAACAAAAATATAAATGTATTAATAAAAAAAAGGATAAAACAAACTCACTTGAGGATGATTTAATATTTCTTTCATCACATCTGGACGAACAAGTCCGATTTGCTGTCCATCGACAACAAAAGCTCTGCATTCTCCTGCATGTAAACCTAAGGAATAAATGTATTCTTTCGTAATTTATAGAAATATAACTTCTGTTTACTACATTTATTGTAATTTTGTCAATATATAATGTGAAAATAAAAATTTATTATTATTAAAAAAAATTGATTGCTGTTGGAAAATTATGTTCGGAAAAGAGAATAGAGTATCAGAATAGGAAATATTTATATTTTATACAAGTTTCCAAATGTAAACTAAATAGCTGTATTTATCTCAGAAGTAAGCTAGGTATATAGAAAGTACAATCAAAGTTTCCGCAATACATGACCATCTCCCTAAACAAGCGTACTCAAAACAAGCATTAGGCCGATTAGGCGTATCTGTCGTTACAAAAAAAAAGTTTAAGGTGATTTTGGAGTAGTTATTCCACGGAATAGGTCATCCGTCATCGACGACGCAAAACGCGATGACGGGGACGTGGCGGAGGCGCGCGCCCGTCGATAATCGCTCCTATGATTCGTGTCGGGATCCTCGTTTTTTTTTTCTCCGCCCTATTATTTTCCCTCGAAAGGCGAACGGCAAATATACACACGAGCGCGAGATCGATATTCTTGACGGTCCGCGCGAACGGCGGTCGCCGCTCATTGCCGTCGATGACGCGGCCGGGAGACGCGTCGCCGGGGATAATACGTAGCGACGTAGGACGTCGCGTAACGCTTACCTGACAGGTAGAAGCAATTGAACTTATTGGCGAGTTTCATTAAACGTGACATCGGCTTCTTATCGTTATCCGCCATGATGTTACGTCGTTGTCATCCGGCCAGCTGCGACGAAAATCCTGGCATCGAGCACATAACGCGTGTCAGACAGGCACCCCAGGAGACGGTGCTTTCCACGGAGACTGTTGTGGACTGTTGCGCCCTACGGGCCGTAGCGGCGCGCGCCGTGATTGGCCGGTCTCTCGGCGGCGCGAGCTGCGTCAGCCAATCGGCGCCCGTCACTCTGCCGCTACTCTGCGCTACTCGAACACCGCTACACCGCCGCTCTCGTTCAATCGGCATATAACCGAGGACGGCCGAAGCGTAACGACGAAATGGAGGGAACGCAAGAATTTCAATTACGGAATCAAGCGGAATCGATCTCCCCTTCGTCGCGAGACTAAACTAAAACGTAATCGCTTTATTATTTACTTCAATTTCTCGTCTTGACCTCTTATATCTTCTCTTTATCGTTCCTTTTATTTTCTCGAGTATGAGGGGTAGATACGAATTTATCACGGGTAATATGGTGCGCGAGCGCGCATACGGGTGTGTCTCTCAAGACCGCCGCGGTCTTTTTCGCGAAGGTCTCTCGATGACTCGGTGAGTCTTGAATAGTCTTGATATCGCAAGTATTTAGCGAAATGATTAAGAGTATGGTCAATACTTTTATATCGCTAGCTTTTTTTTTTGCGCAATGCGCGTAGCTGTTGAATTTGAAACTTGTCAAGGTTGCTGTATACAGTCGAATGCAAAAGTATGTAACGCACAACTTTACGAATTTGAGCCATTGCGAGGTTTGCGTCTTTTTTTCGTTTCCATCTTTTTCTACACGCGAAATATTCTACATGCGATTCTGTCTCAAATAGAACAAGTCACGATAACGTCGAAAATATGTTATGATAATATCAAAATGATTGTAAAGTGACTTTTTAAGTTTTGGAACTATTTTAATGTCGCGCGATTGTGTTCCGCTTATAGGATGCGTTTATAAAACACAACAATGTCGTAACTGTTTCCAAGGAGAACAAGAAAGTCAAAATAATGTCAAATTGACGTTATATTAATCGATTAATAGAATTTATGTCATTAATTTTGTCATGTTTTGGTTAATGTAACATTGTTTTGACTTTCTTGTTCTCCTTGGCCGCGTTCAACAGAACGTTTATTTTACAACTGATCGAAAATTTTTTTCGTGTTGATTGAATTAATTGTACTTTTAAAACACCAAAAATATTCAAAAGAGGGTCCATTTCTTATATCGCGCCAATTCCCAATAGCCTTTTTTTTACATTTTAATTGTTAAGAGTTGAATATATTAGTTTTATTTATTAGTTTATATTGGCAGTTATCCAGTCAACACAAAACTAGAAGTAACATATCAATATGTTATAATTTCACATTCAACGATGTAATTTATATAATACCACTACGTATATGTGTTGTATTACATTTATATTGTTGAGTGCGAAATTATGACATTGTTGTTATGTTACTTTTAGTTGATGTCTGATTAGATTGTACACTTTGATGAATTTCGATTCAACAAAAAGCTATACTTATTAGTTTATTTCTTTTTTTAATAATTTTAGGTTTAGAGAAATATAGTATCTTATCTCATTTTGTCAGGGAAGGAAACTTTCAACAGTTGCAAAATAAACGTTTTGCAGCCATTTTTAATAGTATAGTTTCTAGTTTTTCTTAGTATTATATGCTGCATTAGAGTGTGCCAAGAGTATACATACAAAAGTCTTGAGAGTATACATATAAAAGTCGAAAGAGAGTATATACATATAAAATTTATCTATTTTTTTATCTGAACGTTTCCATTTAAAATTATTCTCACTTGTATCGTAAATGGAAATTAAGACGCGTAATGCAAGTTTAATTCCTGATAAACTGGTTTGCGAGAAAAACACGACGCGACTTCGACAATACTTTGATTAACTTATTTTAACACAAATAAAAAGTATTAATTCCTTTGTTGTTGAATATGTGAAAAAAGATTAAATATCGGGTATTACGAATCGTATAATTGAAAATTTTTCTGCTGCGAAAACTTATTTTGCTGATTGAATTAATTAATATAATCAGGATTCGAGATAAAACGTTATTATTAAAACTATTGATAAACAAAAATTATTTTTCGACTGTGGAAGAAAATTTTCTTTGCATCAAATATCAACTTGGTAAAAAATGATTCTTTATCGCCTATTTTTACATCGCAATGTCTTTGACGGATAAAAATTTTATTTAAAAAAAAAGAAAATATAATATATCTTTCTCTTTTTTGTTGATTGTTGGTATTTTACCTTACGAATAAATTTTCAGATTCCTCCACCAGATGTCGCTAGAAGTATCGTTGAGTATTCGAAATCTGTGGAGTTGGAGGGAATGGAGGATGGCGTTGGCGACGTTGGCGTGTTGTTCTCGAATCGTTTAGGAGTACGTCCTACCGGTTAATCACAATTAAATAAAGGTAATAGTAAATTATTCGCAATGTCAGAAACATCAGAATCAGACTCAGAGTACAATTTGTCCGATGAGGAGGTGAGTATCACGATTTCCTTGTGCGCTTACCACATATCATGCACAATCTAACCTAATTTAACTCACGTGTCCAGTTACAAGAAGCCTTCGCGACGGGATTACTAAAGCCAGGGCTCAATGTAGCCGTCGAGACGAGTGGCAAGCAATCCAAGAATTTCGTCGTGAGTAATTCTTTTATTAGAAATTACAGTACATTTTGGAGTCTTTATTGTAACTTAACCTAACTTTTACTGTAAACAAATTGTAGAATCACATGAAGCAAAAATTGAATGAAATAAAGCTGGACTTGCCATGGATCGAGAGGCTGGATATGGTCAATGCACTTGCACCATTGGCACCAGAATTGGCACTTCAAATGCAAGAGCAAGAAGTAAGACGAGCTAAGCAGCTACAAGGGAATAGAAAGTTACCTCAATACAAGCCGTCTGAGGATCCTGTTCTGAATGACTTTCGTAGAGAGAACATGTTTCACCGTCAAGCTCAGGGTGCTGTTATGGAAGGTATTAATAGGTTAAAGAAGCTTGGCATATCGATATCTAGACCGGATGATTACTTTGCTGAGATGGCTAAATCTGACGAACACATGCAAAAAGTACGAGAAAAATTGATGAAGAAGCAGGTAATGACACAAAGATCAGAAAAAGTAAGACAATTGAGACAACAGAAGAAGGTTGCGAAGCAAATGCAAGTTGAGGCAACTCTAAAGAAACATGCAGAGAAAAGAAAATTGATGGAAGAGGTTAAAAAATATCGCAAGGGTATACGGAAGGATCTCGATTTCTTAGATGATAAGAAGAAACCGCAAGGTAAACCACATGTAAATCGCAAGATAAATTCAAAGGCGCAGTTAAAGATGCAAATGAAGGCTGCCAAATTTGGTTATGGAGGTAAAAAGCGCCGTAGCAAATGGAACACGAGCAGCAGTTCGGCCGATGTTTCTGAATATAGACGACCAGAGAAACCGAAAGAAGGCAGAAGAGGAAAAGGTGGAAAGGGAAAGCAAAGATTAGGCAAGAATCGTAGAACTCAAATGAAAGCAAAGAGGAAGTCGTGAAGGATCTTTAGTCAGTAGGTATCGCCAGTAATAATCATATGTTACATATTATATATTATACATATGTTATATGATTATTACGTATTGCATTTTTTGTACAAAATTATATGATAAAATGAATTACATGATGCTGTTTACTGTCTTACCTGTCATCCAGAAATTTAGCGAGACATCAAAAAACACAATCGTCGGTGTCAATTTTTTTCGTAATTTGACCCGAACTTTTCTGCTTTAAAATTTTATTCCAAACGCTCCGACGTTCAGATTCATAAAAGTGTCGTGCAAATTTATGGTATGGTTTGTCTCATTTTTGACATTAGAATGGCACGATAATAAGTGGTGTTAAATATTTTATTTTAATAATTATTTATTACGCAGTTACTAATTCGTCGATCGACTCGATCGACGACTTTAAAATTAGAATTAAAATTTTATCGATCGCGCGCATCGCGCGAATTCCAATTGAAAACCGCGACAAAGAATTGTCTCCCTTAAATTTCCGCCTGTACAATAGCGGGAAAGAGCGCGCCTCGACGCGAAATTCGCGCTGCAGAATTCGATCACCTAACACATGTCCCGCATTAGACAATCCGTTGTATGTACACACGGTGCTACACGCGTAGGATGCCGATTACATCGTCTATTACATCCCCCCGTGAATCGTGCGCACCGATACACACGTATGCGAACGCGCTCTCGCGATGCTCCTCATTCCCCGTGCGAATGGGGGTCCGCCGTTTCCGCCGGCTATCGATGGTTGATCCATCGATGGATGAATGTATCCCGACATCGATAACGATCCGGATCTGTCGTCGTTCCTCTTGTAGACCAGGTCTATCATTTGGACGAGCCTTGGCGAGCGCGGATTGAAAATTTGAGGAGTGCACATGCAGGAAGCATACCTATATACTAGTAACTGAATGATCTAAAGAGATAAAAAAAACTTATTCTATACGTGGGTTTACTGTATAAATAAGACGAAATTTAATTCTGAAAATTAATTAATGTTTTTTTAAAAGTAAAGAATGTTAGAATATCACACTTTTATTCTGTCCTAGATAATGAAAGACTTTAGATTTCGAGTAAAATTTAAATAGAATCTTTGAATTAATTTTAAGATAAGACATGCTTAAATTAACTTGTTATTTTAATTCCTGTCACATCGTCAAGTTGAAACGCAATGATATTATAAATTAAAGTGTTATCTCAAGTGACATAATTATCAAACTTGAATATACCATCTGAATCACTCGGTACGAACGCGCTTCACGTTCGTTCGGATTGTCGAAGTACGAGGTGGTCCGCAGAATACTGGATAATACGTGTGATTAGGCTCTGAATGTATACAACTTGTTATTTGACGAGCGGAAATACCCCATTGCGAGTTGCGATACATAAGGCTCGTATCCTCCGTTCGCGAGCCTGGATGTATGCATGTTATATGTACATATATAACACCTACATTGCATTATGCAAGGTGCGCATACGTTGCGTGATTGTATAGCTCTCCAACTCTAAATACATAAAAATGATACTTTTAAAAAATAATAACTGTATATATTAAAGGGCATAGTTAATTACACAGCTAATTATATATGAATTTTAGATGAATTTGAAATAATTTCGAAATTAAATTTCACTTTTTAGTAACAGTTTTGTGCAATTAAATTTATGAAATTCCTGCGCAGTGTAGAGAATCTATAATTTATACACGGAAAGGATAGTTTTGTTAAAATATCAAAATTTAGTTAGATTTAAAAAAAATTTTGTTGGACCATCAAAATAATTACAGAGGGATCTCAACTATGACGAGCAGTTTTGACGTTTTAACAACCAATTTAAATATCCTAATTATAATTATTATTTTAATGATTCAATAAAATTATTTTTATATTTGTTTTAACTGAATTAATATTTTAGCAAAATCGTTATTTCCATGTAT
>NW_017304228.1:1605139-1609863 GCF_001594115.1 Trachymyrmex septentrionalis | reverse complement strand
AATTTTGTTGGACCATCAAAATAATTACAGAGGGATCTCAACTATGACGAGCAGTTTTGACGTTTTAACAACCAATTTAAATATCCTAATTATAATTATTATTTTAATGATTCAATAAAATTATTTTTATATTTGTTTTAACTGAATTAATATTTTAGCAAAATCGTTATTTCCAAGTATTATAGTTAAATTTAGAAACTAGAACATATTATAAGTGTATTTGATTTGAAATAGAAAATAGAAGAGTAGGGTACATGAAATAAATTTTCGAAAACATTTTTTTTTATTGCGTTTGTCGCGGGTTATTATATTCAAATCCCTGCAGTATTTTCTTCGATGCATCGTTCTTCGTTCCCATTGATTCGAGCGCACGAGAGTTCACTCTGGGAATCCGCTATCCGCGTAACAGCTGTTTTCGTCCCGGCTTTCGACGTGTTTTCACCTTTTTTGCACAGTCCGAATCTAGGCAATTACATACGTGTCAGGGGTGACGTGTGCGTGTATAGTCGGTATGCTGTTGGTGCTCGCTTTCTTATTCTGTCTGTCCCTTCTGTCTGCATTTCGCGTACCTACAATGTATGCTCCATTTGACGCGCGTCCGAACATTCGTAAAAATGGCGAGAGGCTAGATCGCGGAGAATAGACGGATCGATATAGAGGAGTCGACGGGAAATTCATTTGGCGGTATATATAGCAATGGCGTCTCTAGTCTCTCAAATCGGGGGATGCGGAAATCAGCAGGGAAATCGTTCAATTCTTTTCTGTTCCTGTCCAAGATACGAATAAATTTGTGGACGTTCAATTCGGCCAGCCGTATCTGTAATCTGAATCGTCATATTTATAGCCAGGATATATATATATATATATGCATATATATATATATATTTTCGGACTTGTCGCGATTTTGCGGAATAAATCCGAGGTCTTTTTTTTTATCCGTGCATTCGCGCGCGTACATATGCGCATATGTATGGAAACGTGTGGAAGGTATCCAGACGAATATGGGCACATCTCGCGAGCAGATATTTGTATTGACGACAACTGCAGCGTGACACGTATCCTCCGTCGGTTGCTAATGGGCGAAATTTGTTTCGTCCATTGTCTGCGGGCGATTTGGCCGATTTCAAATTTACTGAAACCGTTACATATCGTACCTATTGCCGATTGTGTGAATGTATCTGTATACCAGACGGCAATGAGCCCACGGAAATGCGACACGTCGACGATTCAATATCCATCTCAATTATCCGTCTCCGATAGTGCTTCTAAAATGATCCTACATATTACAGAAGCGTGACGCTCTCGATCGCTTAATCGATATTCATTTTGTGGTTTACAGTTATTCGCTTATTCATTGGTTGCTTCATAACGACTTGTAAAAGATTCGCACGTTTGATGAATATTGAAAACTAATTAATTATGGATTTTTTCTCCATGAAAATTAGATCGAAGATGTTGCGTTATTAAAATACTTCTATATTAGTTTAATTCAAATTTTGCGTTTTAATTCGTACGAATATTTTTGCAAATATTTATGAATTTTAATTTAGTTAATTCTACATCTCCCCTCCCTGGTAGAAATGTATGCAGTTTTCCTAAACATCCATCTAGTTACTATCTAGTATTCTCATTAATTGTAAAAATATTGCATAGGAAATGGACAAGAACTTAATTGATAAGAATTTTATTCAGCGACTGAAACAGTCTGATAAAAATATGTACAACTTGCATAAACATCTGTCCAATTATTATATCTAGTTATACATGTGAATAGACTATCATTAGTTAAAATACTGTATAATCTATTTGTCCTGTTTGTTCAATAAGTAAGTTCCAATTTTACGCATCTTTTGTGCGCAGCAGATAAGGTGTTAGATCTAGATTGGAATCCTAAGGTTCCTAAATAACTTTATTTCTCAGTTATTAAATAAAGTTAATATAATTGTCCAATAATTGTTAAAAGAACGCATGAAATTTTTACCAGGGATATCAAACGAACGATTTGTTGAAATATCTGTATCTAGATATACATAGATACAGATCTGAAAATAATTATGTTCAATCGGACCATCAAAATAATTATGTAGGACGCTCTTGTTAGAATATTAAACATTTAGCAACGTTTAAAGCGTTTTATATAATTATTTTGATAGTTTAATAAAATTATTTTCAAATCTGTGTGTGTGTGTGTGTGTGTGTGTGTGTGTGTGTAACCGGTTAAAATTTTAGATACATATTTCAATAGAATCATTTTTTCATGTGCTCATAGTATCAGCGATTGAACGGAGACGACCGAAATTCGCGCGGGTTCCGACTTCCGTTTCTTCCACCGTTCTCGTGGTCGCTCAGAAATAGCGGCCACGTGCTTCTCGACGTACTAACGAGCTTTTTGGGAAGCGTAAAAATCGCTGCGTTACACGTGCATGGATACGTGCGTGCACGCGCGTGGCCCGGGATAGTTTACGGGGAATAATACAGTTGCCATGGCGCGGGGGATAGTTGGCCGTAGGGTACTTCTGCGTGCTCTCGCACGGTGTGTACCATAAAGCTCGTAGTAAATCGACTGTGCAACCCGAACTCTCGTGTTGCACGCGTGGAGTGAGGAGGAGAGACGGGAGAGGGTGCGGTGGTGGTGCAGTAAGAGGCGCGGGATGCGGGGCTGCCGCGGAGAGGGAGATGGGAAACCATTATTGAAATGCAGTAAATGGCCGTGAGTTTCAATTGCCCCTGGGTGCTTCCACTATGCCCTGCGAAAGAGCGTAGCGTGAGGAGGGGTGAAGAGGAGGAGGCGAACAGGGGCAGGGAAAGGCGCCCCCTTTCTATCCCCTTCCCCCTCCTCCGCTTCACCCCTCCTCCCCCTCCCCTTGCTCATGCTCCCTGTGCACCCCGTATGATCCGCACCCGCTCCGCCGCGAATGGAAGAGAATTACGAGCGTTCGCCATGATTCCGCCCTTGTCGGCACGCGAAAAACATACGGGACCTATTGCGACCGATAGCCGTCACGGTGACGATCAATGGTGAACTGAATTGTCCTTAGTAGTGCCCCTCGAATCTATTCACCACGATTTGTTTTGACGCGTGAAATCTTGACGTATATTCAGTGAACACTCCCCGATGTAATACATATAGATATACGCGAATGTCCAACTGGTCTCTGAGACTAGCTATTGTGTAGTCGCGCTGTACGGTAAGGAAGAAACTTCTTCTCGGAAGGATAAATCGCATTGACATTTATTTTCAGATACGTTTTCATACGCGCCTCGTGTACGTATTCAAAAAGCAGCGTTTGACGGAAATGTCATATAGCACACAAGGGTTGAATCTAAATCCACTCTACTGTTCTCTTTTTTTTTTTATTATAGACTCTACCCGGTATGGATCGATAGAGAGCGTAGATATATGAAGCTTTTCAAATTATATACGTAAACTGCTTTTGCTTGTAAGCGTTGTAACTTTATGTAAAAATAAACTCTCTTTCGGAATACATCTCACATATTACGGATTTCTCGAATAGGGCACGAAATTATTATGAAATTATTCGGAATGGATTCCGATCGGAAATAGTTCAGTTATTCTCTAGATTTCTATTCCTAGGGAAAACGAAATAATTCCGATCGGAATCCATTCCGAATAGTTTCCGTAATACGTACGTAGGCGTAGGTTGCTTCTTTGTGATTTCTTATTAATTTATTATTTTTATTAATGCTTAAAAATGGAGAAACTGACGATATTTAACGCGCTGGATGGAACAAGGGTTGCGCTTCATTGGCACGTAGTCACATTCTCATGGGGGAACAACAGGCACCAAAATGCGAGCGTTAGATAACACAGTCAGGGAGACAAATGCGATATAGCGTCTCATACCTATATCGGAATTTCAATGGAGTAGATGATATTCGGCGATTCGCAGACGCCGGTAACCAAATTGGACCCGTGTGTCACCGGCATACCAATAAGCAATGCGCCGAATACTCAACCGTAGGGCTTTATTTTCCCCGAGCATGACGGTCATTCGTTCGCGAGCATGCAATAATTCGCTTGATCTTGCGAACCTCATGCAACGCGATGTTTTACCTCTGATTAATATTTAGAAATGTTACTTATCGATCTGGTGCTCTCGATTGGATCGTAACACGCATTATCCGCCGCTGAATACCGCAGAATATCGTTTGATAGATTTTTTGCATATATTTTTGTTTAAAGCAAACGAGCCGTAATTTTGTACAAAATATTTATATGCTTGACGTAAAAGATTTCAATCAGCTCGGTCGGAACCGTAATTTTAATCCGTGCGCGTTTACATACGTAATTAAATTAAGCCGCAATTATTTGCATTTTTAATTAATGGCTGTGTTGGAAAATATTATTAACGACCAACGCGCACAACCTGCGCAAACGCAATTCTGTCTCTTTTATGTTGTGATTGATTTTTATCTGTGAAGTTTTATATATCTAGTATTTCGTCAATAAAGACTTATATTTAGAATCAATCAAAGATATGTTTCACAAAGAAAGATCATATATGTTTATGTTCAACGAAAACAAAGGAAGATGTTATTAAGTTATCGCTGTTTTTCGGCCACAATGAAAAAGTTCCGAAATGTACAAATTATACATTATATTAAACGGCTACTCAAGTGGAGTCGAATAATACATCACTTATCTTGGAGAATATGGGAGAAATCATGATCAAAACAAATAAATCTATCACATTTATGCTATC
>NW_017304228.1:1593025-1605039 GCF_001594115.1 Trachymyrmex septentrionalis | reverse complement strand
ATTTGAACGCTTCTTTTTGAGAAAAGAAATTCCTCAAGACGCACAATTTGACGCTATAATTGTATAACGCAATAAGACATAACAACTGTATTTATTGTGGCACTATTTTGTTATAATCTCTATACGTAGATATTGAAGGCGTAGGAATAGAATATGCAGGTATATTACTAGACACTTTTAACGCTTACGAAATCATTTCATCCTTGTTGTTAAAAAAATAAGAACAAATGATGATCGCGAGTACTATGAGCATCAAGTGGAAGGCAGTCCTAATGAAACATGAAGAATGTCATTATTGTTCTTTAAAAATTATTAAGATATTTTTAATATCTCCAGTTACTGTCATATATCTTGAACAAATGTATAGTATTTGTTGAAAAAATTCTATATAATCACTTCTTTAGATCTAAATCCAAGAATTTAAAATAATTTTTCTCATGGTCTTGATGTTTCTCTAAAATAAACTCTAAATTATACCATTTGAATCCATTTAAGTAGCCGTTTAATATAATATATCATTTGTACACCTCGGAATTCTTTCATTTTAGTTGAAAAACAATTCTAATTTAACATTCTCCTTATATCGAGTGTATTGTTTATAATTAGCAGTTTTAATTATTATAACATTCCACAAAAAAATTACGATTCTGACCAGCTGATTGAAATCTTTTACGTCAAGCATATAAATGTTTTGCAAAAAATTATGGCTTGTTTGCTTTAAACGAAAAATTCATATTTCTACTTATATAAAAAATAGAAACAGATGAGAAATAGTTTTTCGATGATTTACGTAGGTCCTTGCTCTCCCAGCAAAAATTACAATGTCTAGACAATAATTCATCGAGACTTTTATAACTTTCACATAGAGTTAACGAACGTTTAATACCAGCGCTTTACTTTCACGAGAGTAATCATGTCGCGCCATCAAAGAGACGCGCAATAAAAAAGAAGGCAAATATCAATACAAGATATACCGGCGAAGGAAATGAACGGTGAGAAGGAGATTGAGCGGGGTCGAAAGGTCGAGTTTCATCCTCCTCCCTCTCTTCGGGGTGTGTCGCATCGGCGAGAAAATAACTCTTTGTTAGGACGATCCTGCTAATAATGGAGTCGATATTAATCGTTTGCGCTCTTCTACGGGAAAGCGTTCGTACCCGCTCATTCGTTAACGTGGGCGGGTAAATACATGAAACGTATCCATTACAAGGCAAAGTGGGGGAGGCCCCGTTATTATTAACCGCGCGGAACGCCGTCGACAGACAGATAGACAGTTGCACATATTTGCTTGCGGGAGCTCATTACGCGATCTCGAGGGCGTAATTTTTCTTTATAAATAGCCGTCGTGAGTTCGGGGGTGGAAGAGAAAGGGTAGAAGGGACCTACCGAGGGAAAACCACTGGGCTGTGACGTATGGTCGGCGTGTCGGCCACGATAAAAACTTTAACTGGCCCGAAAGATGATCCGCCTCGTTTCGCCCGCGGCAACTACAATAGATCGCTCTGCTTCAGTTCGTCTCCTTCTCTTTTTCCGCTCCTTCCGTTTATTCGAGGTTGAGGAAGTTACTATCAAGCACGCGAATTTTGACGTTTTGTTTCTAGGTCTGTCATGTACACGAGAAATTTGTTGGAAGAATAAAATAATAGTAATTTTTAACATTAACCCAGATTTCTCGTCTCAACGTGTTTTATGAATATCTCGACTTTATTCTTGTTTAAGCAGACATTATTTGACTTTTTATTATCTGACGCGACGGGATATTGAATGAGATATTTCTTTCATATTATTCAATATTCCTGTCTCTCTTATATCTAATATGCACGTTCTATTATTTTTAACTAGTTTTCGCTATGCAAAAATGTAATCGTTAAATATTACTTCATTTTGGAAGAACAACCAAGAGAATCATACAGAATATGCAGTGTATTTGAAATTTCTGCTCATCCAATTTGTATTGCTCAAATCGTCGCCGTCTCTCACTGCGGTTACAAAAGTGTACAGTTACGAAATTGACGTTCCAATTACACCGCAGTCGAGTACGGCCGTAAATACCTTGTCAGTGCTTCTAGCTATTTCC
This sequence comes from Trachymyrmex septentrionalis, assembly GCF_001594115.1. NCBI lineage: Eukaryota > Metazoa > Arthropoda > Insecta > Hymenoptera > Formicidae > Trachymyrmex > Trachymyrmex septentrionalis. The sequence continues at coordinate 1,602,965 of NW_017304228.1, read as the reverse complement.
TTTCGGTTCGGCTGTCATGTACGAACCTATTTCGCTTTCTCTCTCTCTCTCTCTCTCTCTCTCTCCCTGTCTCTTTCTTTTTCTGCTTCTCTCGCGCATGCTTGCGTTTACATGAAGGTAATATTAAACGGAATATTTGATAATCGTTAATCGTAAACGCTAATGAGTTTCCAATTGCGATTCTGTGCCATCAGTGCGATTGACTATCGTAAGAATATCTCGCCTCTTAGATCGTCTGTTAGATCCATTATTTAATTACATGATTTCTTTCCTCGATGAATATTCCTTTGGATTAAAATCTTAAATCGTTTTACTCATTTGATGATTTGATTTCTCGCGAATATCATGCATGTTGATTTATGAATTCGGAGTTTTAGAATACCGGGAGCGACGTGAGTGTATCTGACAGCAGGCGTTTACGTTTAATTGCGAAGAGCGGCGGATTGAAACTTTTTCCCGTACCACCTGTGTCAAAATCGTTTAAATCCTCGAAATCTGATTATTGTGTAAACGTAGTACGAAAAGTTTTACGTTTCCCTCTCTTTCTTTTTTTTGTAATACCTCGCTGAAAACATATTGACTAAAGACAAACATTTTGAGAAGAATTAGAAAGAATTTTCGTTGAAATAATGATAGTTTATTACGACGATATCGATACGTTATTAGCAGAATTATCGTGCACGGAAAGAATAATTTTGCTGAAGTATCTAAAAATTCAGCTAGGATACAGATGAGAAAATAATTTGTTTGGACCAATAATTAAAATTAAATTAAAAAATTTTAAAAATAAAAAGTATACATAGGAAACACGACGAGCAATGCTGCCAAAAATTTTAACATTTTAATAACTAGCATGAGCGTCCTACGTAATTATTTTAATAGTCCAATATAATTTCAGATCAATATTTAGCTAAATTTTGAGATACTTTAGCGCAAAACTGTTCATTCCGCGTGTTTACCATACGTTTTGTGTAAACTGTATGCCCAGATAGAAAAGTAGTTGGAATATGGAAACAGAAGGGTGCAATCGAGATTACGTTCGCGCTTTATACGTTGCGATAGTGTAAGCGTTTCACGGTGTTTCGTTGGGACGATAAATTTCGGTCTTCCATCGTAATATTCGCGACAAAATGGTGCGGAAATGCTTGGGTATTTTGCAACGATTGCCGGTGTTGTTTATCGGGTAATTTCACGCGCGGTGAAATTGTCTACTATTACAGGTCACTTGCGCGTCTCTTCAGATCGAACGCGGGAAGAATACACTCGAATACTGGCTTTTACGTGGAAGAGATTCCGTTTCGTTAAGATTACGCGATGCAATGATATTTCCGTTTCTCACTGGGATAGAGACATTTAACTGAAAATTATAAAATTACAGAATTCTAGATATTCTCTACGTTATGCAATAAAATGATATTACCAAGAGGTAATGATAATGTTTATTCCACCTTTGGTACATAGGTAATCTAATGACACTCTAATGCATCCGATAGCTATCGGCCGCATTATTGCTCGGCTTTTCAGCATAAACTTCCCGGTAGAATAGGTTTTTTCCGTGAAACAACTCCTTTACATCTATTATGTATGAATCTGATACACGGAATTGATTTCCATGTTAAAAACCGCCTGTAATATTCAGTACGCTACGTTAGCCCTTTAGGGTACCAATTTGGTGTAACGTGCGTTTCAAATTCATGCATGAATAATAGATCCGTGTATATACCCATCTCGTCGGCGGTGCCTATATGCGGGTTGGTAAACGGGCGACTGCTCATTTCTTTTTTCGTCGATACTCTATCCGCCTCTATCTCGGCAAAGTGAAATTAAAACTGCGGAGTTCGCTGGTTGCGCAGCCACGCGATTTTTGCCAAAGGGCTATTCGAATATGACCAACATTTCTCGATTATTAAACTTTAACATTGAATCCCCTGCGCGATATGTCACACACTCCGTTGCACCTAGATTTAGACATGTGATTGCTAAGTAAATTACTATTTTGTGAGAAACTTGACGTATATATTTTTTACATTTTTTATATTTTTTACATTTTAAAAAGAGAATAAAATATTTTATTTTACATTTCCATATAAAGCAAAAAGTAAAATTCAATATTTTCGCGTATCTTTGTTCGTTCACATTTTTATAAATAAGTGGAATGAAAACGTGTCACAATGTGATTTGTAGTTACAGCGAGTCGTGTGAATCAAATATTAAGGTAATAGCGGAATTATTCAAAGGTACCAAAAAGGAGACGAGTCGCTCTCTCTGGTTCTTTTTCGACTTTTGCATCGTCGACCGTACCATTTTCTTTCGTTTGGAGAAATATGGTTCTTCGGTGCGCATTGCAGCACTTCGCGAGGCGACAGTTAAAAGAGAGTTTTGTAACTGCTCGCTCTTTAAGCATAATAGAGGTTGCGTACCGTTGAACTCTTTATTGCTACGAATGCCAGCATGTGCCATTAAGTGGAAATCTGTTTCGAGTGCTTTCGTTCGAAACTGATATACGACACAGCGACTGACAACGCGGAAAGAAAAGTACGGTGTGCTTTATTCGTTAAGTGTTGCCTACATTCAGCAGAAAATTTGTGCCCAGGAAAGCGTATACCGATAACAAAAAACAAATGAGAATAAATGTTTTGTGTTAAACGTATTGTATTTCTCCAGTAAAAACTACAACAGAGTCGCCACAAAACTAAAAATCAGAGAAATTAGGGAATTTTGCAAAATTTTCTGGAAAATTAAAATTCGTAATTTTAAAGAAGTTTAATAATACATACATCACACTTCCGTAGTTTTGAAATACCACCAACTTGACAACAAATTAAATGCAAGCAATAATATTAATAGTAATTTACATTGCTGTGTTAAATTGCCCACTGAACAAAATATTCGACGATTTCCAAATCAGGACGAAACATTTCTAAATCTTATTAAAGGCATCAGGGAAAATCATGAGAAATTTTGTCTAAAAATAAAAAAAAGTTATTAAATTTTAGGATGAGGAATTATGGCTCTGTACAAATCTGTGCAGAGAATGTTTTTAATCAACTCAGATTTAATATAGTCTTTCTTGACGTCAGACTGATTGATCATGGGAATTTATAAGCAGTCGGCAAGGCGAATGAAATTTATAACATTCAAGTTAAATTTATATTCGTGTAAGTAATTTAAGTACTCGTACGCTCTTCTACTTGCCCCGTCTCGTTGTAGAATAGAAAAAGACGTAAGTACCCTGCGAATTATCTCAGTATAAGCGCGAACTTTACGGATCACACGGCGTCGAGTACCGCGTTTGCACACGCTCCTTGTGCCGAAAGTTGGCGCACCTCCGGATAACTAACTTTCGCCTTTAAGACGCGCGAATGTGTACATTAAGACCCTTGTACATAAGATACAGCTCAACCATACCTCTCTCCAGCCCGATCTCACTTCGTGCATCATGCATCAGGTATCTTCCTCTACCTCCTTCTGTAGGGGAACGAGTCGACCGCGCCGACTGATACGGTGGTACTTCCTAATTAACTCTCTAGATTTCCTTACACGTCTTCGTTGCAGTGTCATTATCCTCGCCCCCGAAGCCTCATAATGTGTCTCTTGTACGCTTACCGAGCGCGAATTGTATCGATCGATAGCGGCCTTTGTTGATTACATGGAAAGACTACTTTTAATGATGTGTCTAAAAATTTACCTAGATATATCATCGATTTAAAAATAATTTTGTTGAACTATGAAAATTATATATGTAGGAGTTCAAACTGGTTGCTAGAATATAAAAGCTTTTGCAGCATTGCTCATTATGCATGAGTATCCCGCGTAATTATTTTGATGGTGTAACAAAATTATTTTTAAATCTGTATCTAGCTGAATTTTTAGATATTTTAGCAGAATCATTATTTCCATAGTAATAGCTTTTAAATTGATACATAATACACTTATCCGAGAAGCAAAAACACGTAAACAATTTTTCATATTTGCATAGTTTCTGAATTGTAAACGATTAACAAATATTTTTCTTTTTCTAGCTAAATGAAACAATTAACGAATGAAGTTAGTTGAACATAAAGTGGCACGGGTGTTTGGTACTTTCTTTTTTTAAAAGCAAAGTGTTACATAATTTTTTTTACAACTACGACATCTCGGTTATAAGAGACATGATTTAAGTACGACGTAAAGCCCAAGCGGCGTGTCTAAAACTCCAGTATGACCTCATTGAAATGCTCGGAAGTACGCGATTCAAGAAGAAGCAAGAGGAGAAGGAGGAGGAGGAGGAGGAGGAGGAGAAGGAGAAGGAAGAGAGGAATGGTGGAGCTTGATTTTCCACATGATGAAGAATGTCCGAGGATGTTTGGTATTTCCAACATAGTTTCCCATATCCGGATGGAAAGTGAAGTCGCCTGGGATGGCCCTCGGGTCGACGATGTCTGACGGACGGTGATCCCATGAGCGTTTCACCTATCGAAGTGGTTTCATATCTGGCAACTTTAAAGCCGGCGTCAGATGTAAAGTTACCACTCGCTTTCCTCACTTCCTCCTCGTCCCTTTCTGCTTCTGCCGCTCATTAGTGCTGGTATATGTCTGTCGCTAAAACATATCTTGCAAATAAATCGCGAGAATATTAAACTTTATCCACATGATTGGAAACGAATTACGCCCCTTGGGCAATCTTTTCTTTCTCGGCCCTCTCGCCGGAAATTCGCGGATCGTCGAACCGTATTCGGATTTGTCGAAATTATTTCGTCGTCGATGCCGTATATAATACGAGCCGCTCGGTGCCGCGAGCGCGAATTAGGCACAATCCCGGGGTATTACATTGCATAATTACATACCCACTTCATTATTGCGTACCAGGGGAGAGCGAGCCGAACCACGCGCCGCGCCGGACCCGAGCCAGACCAGACCAGGCCAGGCTATGCCAGGATCGGATGAGCGGATGGCCGGCGGTTAAACCTTGGGCTTGGGGGGATGAAAATTCAGTTCGACGTGCAATCACCGAATTTCAGACACGTGTACGTCAGTAAATTGCCGCCGATACGGAAATATCGGATGGGCGCATGAATTGCGACCATGTGCGCGCGCACGAGCGTGTACGCGAGCTGAGTTCGCCGTTGCGATTATATATTTATATACGCTGGGGATTCGATTACACGGGCACTCGGCTCTCGCGTCGATGACGTTGAACGTTATAATTTTAGCAGATAATAAATAGCCGGGGTTGTGTGTCCTGCGCGCGCGGGCCTATCCGAATTCTGCGTAAATATTCATGATCGCAGTGCGTGTGCGTGCGTATATGCACCAGCGCGAGGATTATTGCCGCGGATAAGCCGCGACGGCGTGCGTGTTACGCGTATATGCGTCCGTTTTAAGCGGCCTAACGTTTTTCGCGAGTTAAAACTATTGACCGGAGTGTGTGTGGGTGTTGCGCCCCTGCGAAATTGTGGCACGTTGGCGGCTCTAATGCGCGCATTTCCAACCCTGCCGCGGATAATACCGGCTTTCGCTGCGAGAGAATGTCGATCGACGACTTGTGGATTACCTCTTTCCGCATATGGCACGCCGCGACAGCCCTGTGTTAATGCCATTCGTCACCCTGACGCGTGCGTACGTTTTTTTTTTCCGCACTTGACTTCATACAGTTGTTTTATCAACTGTATAACATCGTTGAAAAGTACACGATTTGAGAAGAAGGATGAGGAGCAAGAGAAGAGGATAGACCTAAGAACCCTTTTACAGAAATCTAATAAGGGCCAATTTATTACTGAAAGACAGTAATTAATTACTTATTTGGTCCTTATTCAGACCCAGCGTACTTTGTAATGTACATCAAATTTGAAGATCTTACCTGTTGAAATTATTTAATTTCTTCGACATCTGAGATCTGATGTATATATAATAAGGTATATGTTGAAAAAATATTCAAAATTTTGAAAAAAAGTTGTTTAGTACAAATTATTTATTTAAGTATGCATAAACTAAATTAAAAAAATTTTTTTAACATGGTTCCAATAAAATTAGGTCTAAAGGATTAAAGATATTGAACAACAATGCTTTTAATGCTTAATATAAGTAATTAAACTGTATTTCGGTATATTGGTCACAGTATTAGATTTCTTTATAATAGGTAATAACTTAACGTCATTTTGATATTATTATGACTTATTCTGTTCAAAAATCCCAAATAAAACACACAAACTCATAATAATATTATAAAGACATCTTCATGACCTTATTTATCATTTATTAGTTCATTTTCAAGTCAAATGATGCCAAATTATGATTCCGTGGTCTCCCTGAGGAGAAACTTGATTTTCTGTATGATAATCAGACATCTCTTTTTTTATCAATTTTTTCTTTTATTAAAGCTTTTATAAAGATCCGAATACGGATAATACTGAAAAAGAACTTTTCTTATATACATTTTTTGAAAATTTTAATCATTTTTTCTTCAATGAGAAATCTATCATTCATTAAAAATTTAATTTAGAGTTGTTTATCCTAAAAGTCTTTGTGATCTAATCTTAATTGTGTTAACACTTCATATATGTGAACGTAATTGCGCAATTAGAATGGTTTACGTTTCTTTCACAAAATTCCGTAATACTCCAACTTTAAATAGACTTTACTTTTTTTGTTTCAGGTCGATCTGCGATATAAGTAGGACAGAGAAATTTCATCACTTTTAGAAGTCTGAATAAACTGATCTTTGCTTGGTAAGTAATACTATTCATATAGGGTTTTACAATCGATCCAGTGTTGGGCCATTACTGGCCAGAATTCAAGTATTGACGCAGTACTGATAAATTACTAGTTCAGTACTGGATGATAACTTGGGTTCAGTACTGGCAGATGATATTGGCCCAGTCATTTTAGTCAGTCATTTACCAGTGATGGCCTAGTACTGGACGACAAAACACTTGGCCAGTTGACTGTCATAGCGTAGACTAAGCGTTGGTTTCGTTGTAGCTGCTGGCGACCCTCTATATGAGTGTATATATATATATATATATATATATATACATCATTTTGAAAAAATAATGCAAGGTACCGCGTGCAATTAATATTCGTTTATGTGCAGATGTATAAATTCTTCAAAAAATGACGCACATTGCCCGCGGAACATTGCATGTGATCACATATACTTTTTTAACAAATAATATATACAACGAGCAAGCGTTTTCGCATCCTATCGTATGTTATTCTTATATATATCTCAATGCGGAGCGATGTATCGTTCCGCACTGCGTGTGACAAATTCAACCAGAAATATCGCTAAGTCCACAAACGTTATTCTCGTGTGCGAGAAAAACAACGGGGACTCGTCCCTTTGCCGAATGCTGCGTGTATGCACGATGAAAATGCAAATTCGGGAAGAATGCGCGCGTGCATGCGTATATATGTTATATATGTACAATCGTGCTCGATGCACGTGCTAGTCGGGGATATTCGACAAACGAATGATACGGTTCAAAACACGATCTGCAGTGATTCGCAAAGCATAGAGAACAGCCGTCGATAAAACACCCGGAAATAGGATATTCTTGTCCCCTTCGAGACTCTATGTTATAGTAGTCAGACTGGATGGATGGATGCACGTTTGATATACTGTCTACGCCGATCGATCACGCACCCTGTTCTACTCTCCTCGAATTCGCAAACGAGCGAATAAAACAAATATATAGATACTTCGGTGTGCGAGTTTGCGTTGAAGGATCGTCAAAATTTGCGGCCGCTCATTCAATCTGACGATTCTTTGCAGTTGCTGCCATGATTTTTATAATTACGATGAGTATATTTTTTGTTTAGAGGAAATAAAAGATAAAACTTAAAATTTTAGAACTTTATTCTTGCATATTTCCAAACTAGTGACTGTTAGAAGTCTATGCATTAATCTCTGAAATTTTCTTGTAAAGCATATTGTAAGTCATCATAACATCAAAATGTTAAATGTAAAATAACTGCAAATTTTTTTATTATTAAACGTCACTTTTTGATCGACTCATCTTGACGTCATTTTGATGTCATTATGATTATGTTGTTCTATTTTGGCTAATATCTCAAGCTCAATACAAGTCACGATACGTCAAAATGACATTAAAATGAATTGGAAATTATTGAAAAATAACTTTTAATGATCATTTTGGAATTATTTTAACATTATAATGACTTATTATTCTGTTTGAGATTGTTCTTTTGGGATAAAACTGACGGTAGTTTCTATTTCTAAAAATCTGATTAGTACATTAGACATTGGAATGCTAATTAAAAAATAATTTTTAGTATTCCGTAATATTATTAAAATAAATTATAAAATTAAGTTTTGAAAAAAATAAATAAATCTAAAGGATGATTATCTGAAGTAAAAGGACAATAAAGGACAATACAAAAGGACAATTACAATAAAGGACATATGATCACAATATTTATAATGCAAGCTGACGCCCGATACAAAATATCATTCATAACGTCAATTGTTTAGATATAAAATAATGACAGATTTAGATAATATAATCGAATAGAACAAGGCTCTTCTAACTATAAGTCAAGTTGATGAATACGAATCTCTTCTCAGGTTAAGAGTTGACAAATTTAGTAGCCCAGTTTCTAGCCAACCGCATCTCATATTCGCGGCTTCTCCATGTACCCGATTAATCTTGGTATCGTTAAAGTATACATAAACGAGCGGCCGTAGGATCGCCATTTTAATTATTACTGAACTGCCTTCTGCCAGTCAGCCGGAAACGCAGCTGTTGCGGCGACGGCGGCAAGCAGCAGTCTGATTTCTCGCGCCGCGAGTATATCGCGCGGGGGTTTCATAGGGGTTGGAATTTTGGCGCAGGGCGAGGTCGGTCTCGAGAAGGATATGGGCCTTGCATCGTTTATGACGGGTTTCTGATTCGGAGATGAGTGTACGTGGGACGCATAAGATAGGGTCTCACCTCGGCAAATCTGCACGTGACCCTAATACGGGTTACCGCGCCACCCGGATTCACACGTTCCCATGTGCATCCTAAAATCTAAACACTCCTATATGAGTCGGGGCTTTGGTCGCACTATCGTGCACACGTAGCTGCGTATATCCACACATACGCCACACTCTTACACATTCGAAACGAGATATGTACATATAATGCATTCGTATACGTAACGTATATACATGTATAATACATGTATGTACTTCGACCAAAAATGGCTTTAGTCATTTTTAGGAGACAAACTGTCGAATCGTCGTGATTCCGCAAGAGATCGCTCTCTCAATTTCTTTTTCCCTGCGCTTTGTGCCCGATTTCTATTCGATCCGATCGAAATTTTATACTAGTCGTGATGTTTATTGCCTTCGTGAATTTTCAGTGGAAACGCTTTCTCGTCTTTTTTTTCAATAATGGAAATATTTTTGACAATAGAAAATATTATGTATGCATATATTATATTATTTTAATAATATTTTGACGCTTAATTAAAATATTAGTTTTTTTACCAAAAAGAAACATATAGAAATAAGTATAGAAATATCAGAGTTACAATAATTTCTGAATTACTAATAGTTAAAATTGACAAAATATTATGTGGAATTTTTACATTCAGATATAACTACATTTATCATTTGTTATTTGATTTTTACTAGATAAATATATATATTTTTTATTACTTAGCGATATTTTGATTCCTTACGAGAGATATATCAACAAGGCTTCATAAATGCATTATATGAAACTGCATTAAATACACATTTAGGACATGTGCATTGCAGCTGTTGATTAAAAAACTTTCTTTTTATTGATTAATTAAATATTGTTTGAAATGTTATTTATTTCTAATTCTGTGCTCTTTCATATGTGTGAAATAGTTACAAACATTAAATTGTCAGATAGAATTCTAAATCATCATGTACAAATATCCAGATGCAATATGTACGCTCCAGATATCAAAATTGATGCGACTTAAT
>NW_017304228.1:1588569-1592998 GCF_001594115.1 Trachymyrmex septentrionalis | reverse complement strand
AATTACTTTAAACAGGATTAAATGTAATATTTAATTATTTGAGAAATATTATTTATTTTTATCAAAAAAAGTACTTATAAAAGTTTGTTTATCATTAGATTTAAATTTTTATTAATTCTTTGCGTTTTATACATATATACGCATAATGGATTAGGATGAAATTGAATATGATTCCATAAATTTAGAAAGTAAGATTAATCTTTATTTTTAGCAGCAATATAATCTTATTTCCTTATTTAAACTATAATAATTTTTTTATTATAAAATTATATTAAAATTTTCTTTTGGAATGTAGAGGTTTGAAAGGAAGTAACAATGACAAATATATATTAATTTGCATGTAACTTTTTGTATGAAAACAAAAAAAGTACATTTATTTCTCAAATAATTATTAAATTTAATAATTATTGAAATTTTGATTTTAAAATTGTACACAGTTACCATTAAAATGTATGCAGATTTTGTAATCCAAATGCCATATATTTTTCGAATTAGAATTCATATTATAATATATCACTATCATATCTCAAAACGAAGTTAATTATTATCTTAAACGACATTATCTAATTTACAAAATCTTAGGAATGAAATATGCAGTGAGGTGACATTTATTGAAATAAATTTGAAGTTTAAAGAGCGCAAATTATTTAATAAACATTAATTTTTCAACATCTTCTATATTTCGTGTATGAGTACATAAATAATAAATAAATTCAACAGGAAATAGGAAATAAAGGCCGTATTAGCATCTTAAAACATTACTTAGACAACTTAAACAGCAGCCCTACCAAGGTGCTTATGAAATTATTTCAGTAGTGCGTTTTTAAGTTCCGGAAAAATTAATTTGACGCGCAGTTGAAATGACTATACATATGATATATGTATATGCATATGTAGTATATACAAATTCACATTGAATTATTTAAACATTGAAGATCCCGCCGCTTCGATTGTTATGGGCTTTTATTTCCTATTTTCTATTGGTTGTGTTTTGGCATGTGCGGTCGAATATTTCTATTGTTCTTATTGTCAATAAATAAACTGTCTAGCACCTTGGTGGGACTGCTGTTTTGTTTGGTTTGTTAAATACGTATGACGCTCGCCGCGTACGAGGCCGTCGTGCTATCATATGCACTGATTTGTACTATGACTATGGGCGGTATTTATAGTTCATTCTTATTTTAAGACTATTTTAAGTAATATTTTAAGATGTTAATACGGCTCTCCGATTGATTTATAATATCTCAAGACTGTACTTAAGATGGTCTAAAATATAATAGGCTTTCTACCATAAGCCATTATCTAAGCTTTAAATTTTAAGAAATTAACCAATTATAGTTGATTATTCTTCTTATATTCGACTGTGATAGGTTAATTTCTTATGACTTAAAACTTAAGTAATGGCTTATTGTAGAAAGCCTCTAAGATTCGATTATGATACTGCCCTGTTAGCATTGAACAGGAAAGTAGTGCCCGTTTCACGTGTCTCACAATTAAACCTTAATATAATACATACCTTTGGGTCATTCGTGTCTTGCGCATTCTTTCTTAAAAATACTAAGAGCACCTGGTAAAATATCAGTCTCTTTTTTTATTCCTAAAAAAAGTTTTCTAAAGAACAAGTTTTGTGCGTTACCGGTCTCAATTTGTGCGTATCCTTTAATTGGCATAATCCCGAAATTCACTTCTGTACACTTCTGGGTCACAAATGACCCAACGTATGTACAGAGTGTACATTTTTTGTAACTAAAAAATTTTAATTTTTTTTTTATTTTCAACTAATTCGGTTGTATTGCAGGAATATTTCGCAAATTATTAAAAAAAAATTTTAATCCTACAAAAATATATTAGCCCTTAATAAACACGATTTTTGGTACTCTTGTGCTAAATGTTGTCAGTATAATTATATATATTATGTTGTCTGTAATGTTATAAAAAACATTTTCCTGATAAATTATAAGTCTTTTTAACACAATAAAACTAATAAAATGGATTGTTTAAAATGTAAATGCAACATATCTTCAATTTATAACTATTTAAGCATATTAAAAAAAACATCATTTTTAGATTACTCAATAACTAAATTTTTTGGCCGACCGATACTTGAACTATTTTTTTTTTTTTAATTTGGAATGTTCAGTTTAAGATATTAAACTATATTTTTCCTTTAAACATTATTGTTTCAGAGTTTTACATTTTTGTATGAAACAGTGCATTTCTCTCATTTTGTTAACTATATTTAGTTAAACAATTTATTATGAATGTATAACTGTACAAATTCTTTCTAAAGATGTCAAAATATACATAAAAATTGTTTAATAATTTTTATATACTTGTAAAAGTATATAAATTGATGAAAATTAATCCAGAACATGAATGATCGAACGTGTACTAAGGGTTAATATAAATTTTCTAATTATTCTGCATAGAAAAGAATTAAGTTAATGCTATAGAAGAATTAATACCTTACGGTAATATATTTTACATTTATTATGCTGAACGTTCTGAAGTGTAAAATGTCTCGTTAACTATTAATTTTTGAATAATGTATACACTGCATATAAATTAAGTCTTATTTTAATAATTTAAATTTAAATCAACATTTTAAATGTGATTTATATCATAGAATTCTATTTTATATAATTCTGTGATATAAATCACGTTTAAAATGAATTTTATTATTTTCGTCCTTTAATTTCTTATATAGAAACATATCAATAGATGCTACGTACGCTATGGAAAATAATTAACATGTATTACGGATAAATTTAACTTTTACATTATAACTTATTTAATCTCGTCCTTTTAATAAAAATGTTGTTTTAATTGAGAAGTAATTATTATACATATTTAATTATGTTAACGCATTGGAAAAGTAAAATGCGTATTGTGCGAGAGATCGTTTATTTAATATAAAAAGTAAAAAACAAAATAGTTCGTATATACGTTGAATTTGGAGATAATAACGTATATGTATGACGACACTCGCCGCTATTTACATTGGCGCGGCCTTGGCCTTCGAGCGTTGTAAGAGTCTATATCATGCACATTCGTCTTGTTATCATTCGTACGACGAAGTTCGAATCGAAAGGTGTCGACGCGACGTGCTCTGTGTGTTCTAGCATTATTTTTCTACGAGACACGATCGAGAAGAATATTAAGAGAAAACGCAATTATTCTAAATGATTAATACTAACCGCACATACTAATCATACATAATTACTTAATGATTTCTGTCCATAATTATTATACGGTAAAAAGCGATATAGTGTATTAATCATCCAATTATTGATCATTCAATTATATTGACCTGTGATCAATTATTAATTAATTATCTGCTCTGTCTTACAATAATGTGATGAGTTAACTACACTGTATCGTCTCTTAGATTGTTCGGAAACTTCGCTTGAGTGCTCTAATGTGTCATTCTATGATTCTATGTAAAATAAGAATAAAATAATAGACTCAAGCACTCGCGGATAACATCTCTGAACGCAGCCTAATTGCTGCGCGTAATGCGTGGCTACGTTCAGTACGCAGTTCGCTGTCGAATGGCGATGTGTGGTTTGCAAGCTCGTTGAAGACAATTCGAAGTACCGAGGCTATTAATTCTTTTCGGAACAGATATTTCGTATGTAATATGCACGTATGTAAGTATGTATGTAGTAGATACATATATATGACCCCGCGACAGTCAATTCTTCCAATATTTCTCGCAAAGACACGATGGCACTAAAATCAACAGGCTCCGATTTTTTGTGAGTTTTCCGACACCGTGTTTCGAGCCCCGTGTTTTCGTGACCGGCCGATTGAGTTTGATCTCCTTATTACTCCGTCAATATGTGCGAAATTACCGAATTTCGATCGTATACTTTCGAACGAACTTTAACCGACGCGACGCGGCGCTGCGTCACATCACACGTTCTAACTGTTAGGAGTGAAGTTGCCGTGTGAACTGTGACGCTATATTCATTATTCGTCAGTCATTACGTGGTGCAAAAAGAGTCGTGTTTGAATCAAATAGTATCATGAATAAAATCGTGACTACGTGTGATCAATAAATTACATTTCGCATTTCATTTTGTCGATTATACGACGTAATATCGTTCTACTATTTTTCTTGCTTCTTTTCTCATTATTTACTTCCGATGCAATCTATCGCAGAGTGATAAGTATACCGTATATCATTAATATCGGGAGCGCCGTACGAAGTGATGCACGATCGTCTTATTCTGATAATTAGCGCTAGTTAATTGCCGAGTTTTCGCGAGTGATTTTGAATCTGAGAGGAGTAAGAGGCCTCGGAAGGCATCAGGCAACGGCGGAATTTATTATGAGGTGAATAATCTCACTTATTCGTGCGTATTACTTGCAGAGAAAAAAATTCTTAATTCCTGTGTATATATATATATATATATATATATATATA
>NW_017304228.1:1578784-1588546 GCF_001594115.1 Trachymyrmex septentrionalis | reverse complement strand
ACACACACACACACACACACACACACACATATGGGGTAAATTTACTTTATTGCATGTTGAATAAAATTCCTAGGGTCAAAAACTGTTGGACATGAGATACTTGAAAATTGTTTTTTTTTGCGGCTGTAATGTGTCGTGTTTCCGCAAAATCGCGATTCGTAAGGGTATATCCGCACAAACTTGCATAGCCGCATAAACGTATGTATAAAGAAAATTATCCAATCACATTTTACGTTTATAGAAGAAATATGATTGAATAATTTTCTTTATGCATACGTTTATGCGGCTATGCAAGTGTGCGTGGATATACCCTAACGGCCGCTCTGTGCGTTGCGATGTAATATAACTATTAACCTTTATAACGCGATCAAGTGCCAGGAGAAAGAACTATAATTAAGGTAATCAACTCCTTGAAAAGGGAAATAGATATTTAAAAAAATTCAATACTATCGTATTATCGATTAAATTTTAATCGATAAATATTTTTTATAATTAATGAAACATATGAACAATATAATTATATTTGTAATAGTAATTAATAACACTTAATGTATATCGTTATACATAATATTACAACAAAAATTACATCAAGTTACGAGATCACATTATTTTTTAAAATTGGTAATAAAATTTTTCTACTAAATGTTATTTATGAGTAGTTGTGGGGTTTTTAAATTAAAAAATTACATTAATTTCATACTTATTATTTTTATTTATCTTTTCGTTTATTATTTTACACTTATTATTATTTTTCTTAAAATAGTAGAACAGAGTAGTAGAACAGAGATAATTTGTAATCATATCCTTAATTTGGGACAAAATTTGGGGCGTGTTGTAAAGTGAGACGAAGAATTACAATTTTGGACTGTCTCTCCTAATTTGGGACGCTTAGTCTTTATTTATTAGTAGTATTATTCTCTATCTTCTTAATGAACAAATAATTATTCCCAACCACATGATTAATCTAGCCTTCATGATCAACGGCTTGCAAGCGTGTTGACATGACGATTATTCATCAAAGTGACGTAATAAATCGTATTTTGTGTGATTATTCATTGAAGTGACGTAATAAAGCGTGTTTTGTGTGATTTACATCGGAAATATTGTAAAGTGTCGCGCGATTAAGGTTACCAGCCATACTCTTTTAAGGGAGAGTACATGTATTCTTTGAAATTAAAATTTCTGATCAATAATTAAAATTTTATATTTGTATACTCATATTAATAAAAATTGCTAACAAAAATTATGTTCATAAAATTTTATTTTATTAAATATTTATATTTAAGGCATACGAAATTATACTCTCTGCTTCCATTCCCGGATCATCTTTTTTTTAAAAAATGTACATACCTATACGTACTCTTTTCTTGTGATTTAGATATGGTAGCTTTACATGATCGACACTCAGAATTAATTCTTTTGTTTACGCAAGATCATGGCAAATCATTCATTGGATAGGTAGCGGCCGTGACGTGTATATATACATTCTCGTAATCGATCGCGACTATAAGGAAGAAAATACTATCATTACTTACGATGAAGTGATTCCCAGTACACATAATTAGTTAGCTTGCACGATCAACGTCTTGTAAATGTGTCATCGTGACAGTTATTATTCATTGAAGTAACGTAATAAAGCACGTTGTATTTAATGTCGAGGGTATATGTCGTGTTAAATGTCATGTGATCATATTTTCAGAAGTGTTATGTGAGTTCAACGGAGCAACACTTGAGAGGAGGAGGAGGCCTGGGAGGCATCGGGCGATGGCGGAGCAACTATGGGGTAAGTTAATTTAATACAATTTGTTATTTAATTTCAAAATGTATTTAGACATTTAATGACATATTTATACGATTTAATGTTAAACTTTATATATGTATAATAAATAGGATGTAACTTTTGTACTTTACAGTTTAACGTAGTTTACGATGTGGTTGATAACTCTGCTGCTGCGTATTGGTGAGTCAAACAATACTTTTGTACTTTATTTTACATTAAATAATTAAGGTAATGGATATATATGCACACACACACATATATATATATATATATATAATGTATCTGAAGGATACTGATATATCTCAAATTAATGCAATATAAAAATGTGATAAGTTTCATAAATCTGTTACCTTAATATAAATGGGTTACAACAGAGTTACTATTTAATCAATATTTGATTTTTCTTACATTAACGCAGCAATCCTTTTTTTATATTGAAGCGTTTTTTTTATGGAACTTTAAAAAGTTATGCAGAATTTTCCTGAAACGTAATTAAGAATATGCAAATAGATTATATCTATTAATTATGAATAATTATAGCATTATACTTAAATATTGAAGTTGATTGTTTAAAGAAATAGCGAGAAAGAAGAAAAAGGAAAAAAATTAAAATGAAATTTATGTTGTAATGAATAATATATTGATATTATGTATTTTTATGATATATAAAAAGCTTTTATGTTTATTTTTTATAAGGTATTCTTATATATTTTGTAGATACTAAAAATTACAAGATGTTATGTATGATATATATACACATACATATATATTTTTTAATGAAAATAAAATAATTATTTCAGAACGTGATAGAGAACAATTGTAAATATTTAGAGAAATTAGTTTATTTTATCTTTTTATCTTCTTAAATATTCTTTTATTAAAATTTAAGTTTGCATTTGGTTTTCCTATATTTTTTTAAGATTAAATATACGTTCGGTGTGGAAGATAAAAAATATCCTGACATTTTTTTAATATGCGTATGCCACATGCAAAAATAAAAGCATAGGGATTTTAGAATTAGTACAACCTAATTAATTTATTATATAAAAAGTAATGAAAGCTGTGACGAATTATGTTAAAATGATTATTAATTATATTAATTTTTTTAATGTACTAATTTTACGGACCAATCTTTTGTAACCCATTTAATCATATTAATGTATTGGAATATTTAATAAATCATTTTTATTTGTATATGACATTTATTGGTTACATGCCAAAATTTCACATTTTCTACATATGTTTAATAACGTAGGAGTTTAAATCAATATTTATTAAAAAGTAAAATTACTTTTGAATATTTAAATTAATTTATACTTTTACGATATTAAATATACTTAAAAAAAGCTGATATAAAATTTGAAATAAAAATTGTTAAATATTTTTATTTGAATTTTATATTTAATTATGTCATAAATAAATACTTTACGTAAAATTGAATTGAAATGTTGATGTATAATAGAAATAGAAAGCGATACTTGATAAAATTGATTTATTCGTAAAGAGGCTTACAAGTTTTATACTTATAATATAAATTTTTGATGACAACAATGAACTTTAAATTATCTAGTTAGTTGTACGAAACTAGAAATATATTATTAGATATATTAGAGGTATTTATTCACGAATTAGGAAAATTGACATGAGTTTACATGAGAAAATAATGAAATGATTAATGAAACTGTGTCATTGGCACAGTATACGGTTAAGATTAGCACATTGTGTGTCGATTGTTCGCATATTTCAATCGCAAATCTCGTGTAGATACTATTTCTACAAAATGATCGCGCAGTACGATGTTGCATCCGATGTTTATCAAGGTATGGGCATACAAGTGGGCTATTTTTTTCGTGGACACGGACGAATGTTGATGCAGCGGCGAGATCTTTGGAATGTACCGGTGGCTCAATGTCGGAGGGTCGTGGTCGACTGGCCGGTCAGTTACTGTTGTTTTATTCAAGAAGCTGAATATTGAAACGAGAGTCAATATCCGCCATCCGTTTCCACACGAAAGAAAATGGATGCACTTATATCGTTGCGCTTATACGAATGCGGCCGGAAGCATCTCTATACGAAAACACGTTCGCGTCGTATCGAATTATCTATTCTCGACAATCGTTTCGTAAGTGGCGAATTATCTGGCTATATAATTGATCGTCCTAGTGATTACCGTGTTGTTAACAGCGTTTGTACTGACAATGAGCGTCGAATCGCGTTATCGTTTCAAGCCGTATGGTTGATTATCGTTGAATATGTTTCCGATACATGAAAATTAAGTCTGTCATTGATACACGAAAAGAAGGATCTTCTTGAAGTATAATAGGCTTTCTACAATAGGACATTATCTAAACTTTAAGTCATAAGAAATTAACTAATCATAGGCGATTATTCTTCTCACATTCGACTGTGATTGGTTGATTTTTTATGGCTTATGACTTAAAGATTAGCTAATTTCTACAATAAAAAATTATTATAGAAAGCCTTCTAATATTTAAAAAATTAGTTAAATGCATATCTAAAAATAATTTTGTTAAGTTATTAGAATAATTATGTATGAATTTTTTAAACATGATGAGCAATGCTGCAAAATGTTTTGACAATAATTAGTTTGAGCATTCTACATAATTATTTTTATGGTCCAACAAAATTAGTTTTAGATTTGTATTTAGCAAAATTTTTAGATGCTTCAGCAAATCCATTCTTTCCGTGCAAACAATTAATAAAAAAATAACACTATCAATTTTATATTTTTCTTATATAATGGGACTACCTATGATATGTATAGATTACATTGTTCTTTTTATAACGATTATAACATTAGGTATAAAATTAGACATGACATTTAGTATCTATTACTGATGTTTTCTAGTCTAGCATTATCATATTTTAATCAACAGTATTTTTGTAATATGGATTACCGAAAGGCTTTCTCAAATTATACAAGACTTATTCGATTTCTAATAATAAAAGGTCAGACACTATATCGAACGTAATCTTAGCTTATACATTCACTTGGTTCTAGACGATACTTTGACTACTTAACATGATTGATCGTTGAATTTGTTTTTAAGGACGATCAATCGAAGCGAAGCACTTACGCATTTGATTGATGGATTTCTGGAAAGAACGATAAAAGATGTAAAATTAAATTTTCCTCGGTAAAATTTTTATGAAGCAGATAATTAATATTAAACATAAATCGCAAACCGAATAATGCAAACATATTAAATATAATTGTATCAAAATTTTTCCATACATTGTAATAGAGTCGGTAATTTCTTATGAGTCACGTTTGCTTAGTTAAATTGCCGATCAAATGTACAATTGGTGAAATGTTCATTCTCGTTGACGAGGGTTTCCTAATTCCTACGACATCCTGCATTATCCGTCCTGTATTAATGGCGACAATAAGAGGACGTACCGGCTGACAACATCATTAAAGGCTCGGTGACAACCGAGGAATTAGGGTGGCTATAGTATTTAGCGAAACGTCACAGTAGGGTCGTAAGTTTAAACCTTGCTCAAGCGAGCGTGCGTTAGTATTATTGTCTAAGACTCGCGCGAATGTAGAACGTGAGCGGTTTGCATTATTTATAGTAAACTCGTTTATATTACTTGTATTATTTTTGTGATTAATTAATTAATTAATCATAAAAAAATTGGGAAATGAATTCTTGAATAAGAATTTTAACTTCTTCAACCTTAACAATTTAATAGAATCGTTCTAATCGAGAACTTTTTTTAATACAATATATCTGATACGTGAAGCCATATTCAAACCAAATAAACGAGCGCGAATAAATACGAATGAATAGCTTACCTTAACGTGCTTATAGCAGTATTGTTCACGTTTACTGAAGCAAGTTGTTCATTCGTGTTTGTTCACGTTCGTTTGCTTGATCCGGCTTAAGGTGCTTTGCGCACACAGATATATATATACAAATATATATGCACTTTGTGTTGACTATATATACGTTAAAATCGAGGTAGATTTCCAGAAGAGAATATCTGCCGGCATTGAAGATATTCAGATAGCTGTGACACAACACGGTTCAGGAAGAGTACTTTAAAAGACACTTACGGGAACTGTATCACATATGTCAACATCGAATCGAAAAATTCGCATGGGGGATACTCCGATAAAAGGGGGAGATAGATGAGAGCAATTCTGTTTTACCGTTCAGACTGAAAAAATTTTTTTGATGCGATCTAGAGTATGACGAATCATAATAGAAGCAACTCTCTGCTGAGGTCGCGGTTTCCGTCCACCTTTCTCACCTGTCAGCGCATTATCTCACTGCGTTTGCCACACATCGCGTATGTACGTATTACAGCTATGTGCGTCTCCCCTGTGTGTACATATCCCTGCCGCTCGGGAGCTATTGCGAAACGTTCCGCGTCTGAACACGGTAATGTAAGTTTGAGCATGAGCGCGTGGCTATAGGATGTTACAAACATGTCCATGGATATATCCTCGCTTCTCACCGTCAAGTTCGTAAACCGGGGACGAACAGGGATACCAATGGCGAACGAAGTTACGACCGATAGACATGCCGAACTCGCGCACGCAAGACTGTCTTTCGATGTTCGCGGGATGTGCCAGTTCGACGAAATAATAATAATAATGCATGATGCTCCGTTGGAGAGTGCTAAAGAAATTATGTACATTATAGATGATTTTTGTCTGTTCTTAACAGTTCTTAACAACTGCGCATACATAAGGAACATATTGTTCGAGGCGATTTTCATGACTTTTTTGTGGATAAAATATACATGTAGTTGAACGAGAAGCGAAGTGCTCGAGGAGATAAAAAAGAAAGACTGCTAATCCGTTGTATAGAGTCCTTTGACTTTGTCGTATCCACGATACACGATAAAACGTACGAGAGCGATTTCGATACTAGCTACGTAGACCTTTAAGTTCGTTAACGTTCAACCAACGCGACTACGTAGGACTACACTTTTGCCCGGTGTATTTTCGAGAGGCAATTTCCTTGCGATTGGTTCAGAATGGTTCTATTACACAAGGTTATCGATGCGGCTGTGTAACCCGTGCGATGGAATACAGCTACTGCGCGAAATTCGATCTACAATTTGCACTCTGTGCGTCGTACACTTCTATACAGTATAACTTCTGTACAATTAGTGAAGACACCACGCATATAAAGATCCGCAAAACAGATCTGTTGTTCGCGCTGTTAATTAATCTCCGATCTCCCGACTCTCAGCAATTTTCTCTTGGTTAGAATCAGAAAGAATGTATTATATTTAAAGTAGATTAAAGAAACTATTCTCTCAAATAAAAAAAAAAAGTTATCCTAAACTAAAGCATATCGCTCGCTTACTTAAAAAATGACACAACTCTAAAATTTTTTTAAAAAAGAAAAAAGAAAAATTATTTTTAACTCGACAGAAAATTATTGAATAGGTAATCAAATATCAGCAAGAAGAATATCTTAACATAATCAAATGTCATTTTTGTTTCACAATTCTTAACCCAGAATAATCACCGATTTTTATTCGCCAGCAGCGAAAACATGTGAATTGTTATAAACTATTATTTTGTGTGGATATCATTTAACATATTTTTTTCTTTTTTAACAACTATTCTTCAAATATATAGTTGCATCGAAAACCCGCAATAAAAAAGCGTGGTATAAATTAAAATCTTTATTTGTTAGAAAAAAATTAGGTGAATATTTACGAGTTAAAAAACTATCTTTTCGGACTTATGGCGATTTTTTTAAAGCACTTTTTAATTTGGAACTTTTTTTTATAATTCAAGTTAAGCTAATTTTGACGATTGACTGATAATCTAAATCATTCATGATAAATCATCTTTCTTAATTATGTCATTTTTTAAGAAAGAAAGCGATATGTCGAAATTAAAAGTCGATAATAAACGTAAATGTCAGATCATTTGAATAGGATTAATTTTTGCGAAGATATCAGGAAGATGTCTTAGGCCAAGAAAGTTTAATAACAAGCAATGGGAATTCCGCGGGTATTGAAATTAAAGTTAGTACTTTTTTAACTATTAGATGATCTTACAACCGATGATTTTCCTCCAGCGATCAGTTCTGTCGGAGAATAATTTTCCTTAGCCATCTTCTATGATTCAGACAAACATTAGTGCGTTTGCGTTAACTATAACGGATTACATTCTAGTATAATGTAAAACACACGGTGAAAACCGTTATGCGACCAGCGTTATAGCTATAACGTGAATTTATGACTTATATACACTGCAATATTTGCAGCGAATTTGTCATTTCTCCATGATGTTATTACTTTCTTGTTGCTGTTGTTCGCCGCGGACAATGGCACCGTCTAAACCAAGAAAAACGAACTTTAAACATGCTAGGTTCGAAACGGGAAAGCCGTGATAATATGTAGCTAGTGTGTTCCACACGGAGATAAATGGAGAAATTATTTCGGATGCGATAGCACGCGCATAAAAAACAAGATCAATACAGGATGTGCATACTTTGCAAGGGATTTGTTACTCCCGATATCGATATATGTTTGAAATTTCGTCTATTATTTTTGTATTTTTATAACAATATAATATTACAATTGAAATCTTTCAAAATATTATTTTAATCGGATTTCTTATTAATTAATTTGCATTTTGCAAACTGTTAGATATACAGTTTTATTTTTCTTCTTAATGGCATAACATTATTTTACAGTAGAAAATATTCAAGTTCACAATTAATCGCAAACATTGTGGATGATCAGCTATATCATGTAGATCGCTCGATAATAAGATATTCGTGTACGCGAATTATATACCCCTGTAAACTGTCTAATCGCTCCTGTCACGTTTTGCATCTCACAGTCAAGCGCGTAGTTGACTGAGGACATTATCAACAAAAGCACTTTGCTAAAGGGCTCTTACAATTTTGTACGTGAGTATACGTGACACTGACTTTACGTGAAGTCGAGAATATGGGACCGTCTTTTACATGAGCGCCTATTACAGACGCCGCACTCGTAGTCTGGTATCGCCTTAGGAGATTGCAGGATCAACTTGAGATCTAATGGGGTCTCAACCTATCTACGTTATACTAAAGCAGGCTTGTACCAGCAAATCGGCCGTCACATCTCCCGTATTCGTTATGCGAACTTGATTAGAAATGATAAAATATACATTTACCGATATACAGTACTAATCTTTAATATTATGAATAATAATGACATCCAGCATAAGGAACTTCCGCGAAACATTATTATCATTGGAGTAATAATTCTGGGCGGAGATGGAGCTTTAGAAATGTGTCTTGAAACAAAGAAATCACGAAGCACAAAGTAGAGCTTGTTAAGAAGA
Source organism: Trachymyrmex septentrionalis (assembly GCF_001594115.1). NCBI lineage: Eukaryota > Metazoa > Arthropoda > Insecta > Hymenoptera > Formicidae > Trachymyrmex > Trachymyrmex septentrionalis. The sequence continues at coordinate 1,579,436 of NW_017304228.1, read as the reverse complement.
GTTGCTGTGAACTTTGCGTTCAACGTTTGCGAATTAACTACGCTTCGAAACGTGACTGATAAAAATAATAACAACTATTACTTTGAGAAGCTTTCAGCTGTCATTATTATATTCGGAGATATGGATGTTTGTTTTTATTACCATTTAATTATACGCCTGCGTATTAATTACTTAATACGATGATTAAAATATTAGTTTAAAGTATTGAAATGTATAAGTTCTAAATTATTCATTCTCGAGATATTTCGATAAGTAAGAAAAAATATTTTGTCAATGCAATCGTGTCATTCATTAATAACCGTTGATTAGTCTCTAGAAGTGAAGATCTTTTTGCACATGGACTACCTCACTCACAGATAAAGCTAAAGGATCGATCCAAAGAGTCCCCTTGAACATACGCAAGCGCAGCGACACGGTCGTGTTTATTTTACATGTCTTATTAATGGGCGAACGCCCGCAAACGACAAGCAATTGGCTTGTCAATTAATAGTAACTACTAATTTTGGAAATTATTGCGTTGGGCGTTATACAATGGTCTGTTATCCTATATTTTATCACATTACAATGTTGTATTTAACAATTAACTATTACAAGTAATTAGTAATTATTTATTTACAAAATTAGATTAGATTTTTATGGACCGTGTATCCAA
>NW_017304228.1:1564658-1578684 GCF_001594115.1 Trachymyrmex septentrionalis | reverse complement strand
AATATATATATACATATATAATCATTTATAGCTGTGCTTAAACGGTGTCATATTTTTAGGCAAAAAATACATTGATATAATGAATTATAATTAAATCTTACCCAAGAAAAAGTGGTAAGATTTAAAAAAATAGACTCCTTTAAAGATCTATTCGTTTATCAGAAAATCGTAATAACATAACATTTTCTTAAAGATATCAATTAATCTGCTTTACGCGTCACAGAGTTCAAGAATATCAAGATACGACTCAATTTCACTGAATGATGAAACTTTCATGTGTATCTTTTGTACGATGAATCGTAAACTGGCTCACTTTTGACGAAATGTTTCGTACCGTATACATATGTATATTTTGGTTGAACATACTTATCCAACTTACCTATGTGGCCCGGTTGCGGCTGAATGTTAACAGGCCCTCAGTCATAAGGTATTCCAGAAACGAATGCGGATTTTCTAGAGGATCCTCGCGAATTTCTCTATTTCACGGACGATTTGTCCTCGACGGAGGTGGGCTTTGTCGCGCGCGGGTCACTATACGAAAAAGCTGAAATCGACATCGACTGGCTCGTCATCTCATTCCAATTTGACTATGTAAGTTGATCCGCAACATCGTAAATAACTCATCGTTAAGTATTTTGCTCGAAACTATTCTCATTGAATTTTTCTGGATGAGAAAATACGCTCTTTCTTCATAATAGCGGACTTGACGAGATCATTATTAAATCAAGGAATGAATGATGGCAATTCAATGTAATCTCGCGTCATTAGTCATTAAAGAAAATTACTCGTTATACTTCTTGTGCATTTTCACGATATGTTACATATTTCTGTTTCTTTAAAATTAGTACTCGCTTTCTTTAACTAATATAATATGGTAAGGTGAGTTTTACGTGTCTTCTATCATTTATTGGTTTCTTTCTTTGAGCGTAGCGCTTATTTTGTGAATGAACAAATATCTGATTGTTTAAATGGCTTTAAATGGCTGCGAGATCTTTCCTCAGTAGACTTTTATGCAAAACATTACGTACTTTGTGCGAGGAAAAGTCGAGAGTCATTTGTCTGCCAATGGTGCTGCTTTCGGTCAGCTTTAAAACTTCTTTGGTGATAGTTTGTCGAACAGAGTGAGGTGAACAAGCGAGAGATGCTGAAGGTTCCCTCGTGCGAACTTTGACTCGGGAAAAGCAGATAAATCAATTGCTTTTCACGCGACTTGAATACGTGTACTTAAGTTACATGCATTTTTTTGACGCGAAACGCGGACGATTGATCCATAATTTTTGATAACAACGTTGTATTTAGCAATATTCAAAAACAATGTTTATCTTTTCATATAAGATCTTTATGAAGCAATACTGTAATTACTTGATCTAGTGAAGTTTCGATAATTCGAAATTTTTATAAGTTTGAATCGATAAGGACTTATTTGAACTGCAAGAAACTTAGAATTATTCGGAATTATATAGGGAAAAATGGGAAAAAGGTGATTAAGAAAAGAATTCTTACTTGAAAACTCTCTCTCTCTCTAACCGTAAAATTTTTATTCACGATTATTTTTATCTGACAAACCGCGGTGTGAAATTTTATAGAAAGGAATCTATCAATACTTTTCTTAAAAGTGGACTGAACTATAGAGCGCCTTGGACTATCGAGTTCTGAACTATCCAGACTTATAATGTAACTTTCGCTTTTCGTTCCTTTTTTCATGCTACGAATTCCTTACACTTTATCACACAAAAATTTAGACGACAGTCTCTATTTTATTAATCTGTGACATTCTAATTGAAGATATATTATTGTCCGAGCAAGCAAATTTGCAGTTAATATCGTCCAGAAGATTTCGACGTTGACGCGAAACTACCGTAATATCGTAGCATGATGTATAAAGATGTAAAACCGAGCAAAGTTCGCGAAACTGACGTTCCCATAATTAGATTCAACGGTGTGAAAGGGCGACGAAGGGCAGCGGAAACTTGCTCGATCTACCACGGCGAGTGATTATAAAATCCGCCTGCAGGCGGTACCGCAAGTTTTGATCTTTCACATCTTTTATAACGTTATTTACATACGTTTCATATCTTGGAAATGCCTAACGTTCCTGAAATGCGTATTGTTTCAAAAGGTTTTGCACGATTAATAGAATTACGTTTATTTCGCGATGTGAAAGCGCGACGTGTGATTTTAGAGATCGAAATGTTGGATAATCGTGAAATATTTTTACAACGCGCGACAACACGTAGAACAGTTTTTCAACAGAAATTGCGGATATATTGAACATTAATATAGCAATTTGAAGATACGTCATAAAAATTAAATTATGGAGTAATTATTTACTAATTAATAATTTTAACGACGACATACTATCAATATTCTCTATAATTAAAAAGCATAATAAGAAAATACGAGTATGAGTAAGAAGGAACAGAAAAGAGGATGAAGTATGACAGTTTGTATTGCGATCATTTTAATTTCATCTGAAGATGATTAAAAAATTAACTGAAACGTATGTCTTGTCATTAAATGAATACATGGTCCAAATTGTTATTTTATAATAAATTTTTAATAATCTAAGACATAAAGATCTTTCTTTGAAATATCAGCGCATGGTTTACAGCGTCTATCCCCTCTTGCTCGTATTTTCTTGTAATTTGTTTTTTATTAATTAAAATGATTAATTAAAATGGTGCTTACCGTTTGGCTTAGGTATTACTTGCGGATAAATTCTCGCGTTTATATACATCGGGCGATCGAGACGAGAACTCACAATCTTTCCGGCACATAAATTTATGCTAAATTATAATGATCGGATGAATTCTTATCTCGATATTCTGCGTTATATCGCGGCGTACGTGCGCGAAAGCATAGGAAGCGCTTCATGAAGAGAGAGAGAGAGAGAGAGAGAAAGCAAGAAAGGAAAAAGAAGTCGTTATACATCGAATCTCTCGTGTATCGTTTCATCCCTGGCTCTGAGACGGCGATGCTGTGTACGTACAGCGGTGGTATATACGTTCGTAGAAAATGAAGGAAGTACCTTTGACGTTAATATTTTCCTGCTATCGGCGGGCACGTTTCTGTAAACCGTGAGGCATTAAAAGTAATACATAATTATTCACGGTTCATTTCGTTTTCCCATTTCCTATATGGCACATGTGACACGGTACGTGTGTGTTACATACGTGCAAGGTGCACGGGCGTGTGCGACGAGCTCCGATCTCGCCATCGCCGGCAGCTCGTGCACCACAGGGGGACAAAGGAGTGCGGTAGGGAGAGAAAAAGAGCAAGCTGTAGGTGGGTTTTAGAGCGAGGGTGGTGGCGCAATGGTGGCGGAGACGAGACCTGACTGTCTGCAGGCTTGTTTCCGCGTGCTTTGAGCACATGCATTTTGCTCTCTCTTTTTCTCTCTCTCTCTCTCTCTCTCTCTCTCTCGCTCTCTCTTTCTCTTTCTTCCCCCCTGCAAACCAGCAGTGGGCGAGTTAACCAGCTCGCGAGTACGGCGAAAATAACGCCGTGAAAATCCGCTTAAGCGGAAACAGCCCGTCATCGTATTGATCCATGCCATTACCGTTCTACAGAAATGAAAGATGAAACAAAAAAAAAGAGAGAGAGAAACTAAAAAAGAGGAGCAAGAAGAAAAGGAAATAACAAAAAGCTCATTTTGCCGGACGTGTTTGAATTTATACTGGGTGAGTGTGGGACGACACGACGTATCGCGACAGTAGGATCTGTATGGGGAATTAAACGACGGCTTACAAATGCATGCGATCGAGTCGCTTGCACTTCCCCGGCACGTAGGTTCAATTAGCATAACTAATATCGAGAGTGCGTTGCTAGTGTACCTCTTTCTGTTATCACATGATATAATCCAATATTAGCCTTCTCCCTCCGTGCTTGACGTTCAATTATTTAAAAAATACAGATTACACTTTAATTAAACAAATAATTAATAGTTTTAGTTAAATTAATAGCGCGAGACTGACTGTAAAGGCAGGAGCACAAGACGAAGTGTCTGATCGTTGTGTCGTTTATGGAAAATAATTGTGTCGTACATTGAGAAAAATTTTTGATAGTAAATGAATGACCATAAGATTTCGATTGTATCTCAATTAGAATTATAATAGATTCAACAAAAAAATTCTGATTTGTCCATTTTTTCAATTAGAATTTCTATTAATATAACCAGTTAAATTTTTCGCGTTTTTGCACGTTGAACTATCGCCCATGGATGTCGTTGACTCGAGTTATCTCGAACGCGAATAATTCCGCCGGCGTCCCGACGTGCCATACCGCCGTCGCGTCGGGCCGCGCCTGCACTCGCGGCGCACTACATTTCACTATCTCCCGTCATAGCTCGTCTCGTACATACAAACACGTGCGGTTCCGTGCCACCGGATCGGACCACGAAGACGAACCCTCGGATACACCGGGGTGTATGCGCCACATACGAGGTGGATATATCTTACGCTGCGGTCCGCCCAGTATCTCAGATCGCTGCTTATGGCCAGACACGATCCTCCTCCGCACCTTCATTTTTCTTCCTGTAACCTTTATACCTCGTATTCTAATAAATTCCGATTTGGGTCATCGGCGTGCATCGATGTGCACTTCCCAGTATCGCCGCTGCGGTGGTCATTTTTCATTAAAAAGTTACAGTGAGGCTGACAGTATTTAACTAATGCGAGAAGTGCGTACTAGGTATCTTTCGCAAGGTTGCTTAACGTGATTTAATAGTTGCCAATTTATGCGGGCGAATACGTTAAAGCCAAATTATCGGTCTATTTAATCTTTACGAACTGATATTATAGATGATTGTTGGACATTAATATCATTTACATGATTGATTAATGCCAGCTATGTCATTAATTATCCATGGACTTGCTACTATTGTCAACCTAGAGAATGGTCGATAATACTATGCCAATGTATGTAGACGTATCGTATCTGCATAATTAATGAATTGTGTCGTGTATCTGATTTCCTATCGAAGCCCTTTTTTAGGAAATGCGTAACGCAATATCTCGTAAAAATAATATTGCAAAACGTTTTTTTAAATATTAAACCAGGTACCTTTTAAGATCCAAGTAATGTGAATACACAACTAGGAAATGAAAGCCTTAAACGGTTATGGATTTTTAGTTTAGTATTTAAATAATTCGGTGTGAATTTTATATACATACATATCCAATCCTGCAAACTGCGTGTCGAATTTAATTTTCAGTAAACTAGATAATTGTAAGTATTTCTCGTAGGATTATTTGTACACATCTGCAATATGAGATAAATGCCTTTTAACTGTCTAGCTGGATCTTAAGTACTTTTGTATCATTCTATGTGAATTTATACTACATATGTGATTAGTCCTTTAAACTACGCGCCAAAATGATTTTTCGGGCTTGAAACATAAACTCCACTGAACATTTCCAAGTTAAATTGACTAATAATTTAACAATTCGATGCTCATAAACATCTTTGAATGATCTTAACAATTAAAATCTGTAAATAATTTTATTACGAAAAATATTTGGCTGGGAATCGAACTCGGATCTCTTTCATTCAGTCTTGATTTTCGGTTTTGTGAAACGCAATCCTAACAGAACTAGAATAGTAATATCACAATATAAATTGACAAGCAATTTAACAATATTGATGCTCATAGACAAAAAATTCACATCGAATTATTTAAGCATTAAATTTGGTATGACCGTTTAAGGCTTTTATTTTCTAGTTGTGCCTCTTTTTTAATTTGAGAATGCTCTTAATTACGTGCAGTATATTTTTTAATTCTGAGCAACTATATATTATATATCGCTGAATTTAAACTACTTCTTATGTCGAAACTGCAAATTTTTGAAAACTACTTAAAGACTTTCGTCGAAGTCAGTGACATGTGTCGACGATGTATGTCGTTGCCAGTCGTTGCCAATACGAGGCGGAACGTGAAAATGCGCGCATATTGGGGAGAGTATATTGTTCCTCTTAAAAATGTCCTCGACGATGGAGGAAAAGATTTTCGGTCTTCAATTTATTCGTTCGAGTTATCCTTCGCATTTGTATTCGACTTCGTGCACCGACTACATGCATCGTTTCTATAAAGATTGCCGCGCGGATTCGATTCTCGGTGACAGCATATTGTTTTGATGCCTCTTAAGGCCATGGCAAACAAAAATTTAAGTAGTAAGACGTAAGCAATAAGGAAATCAGTATGTAAATAGAATTTCTATTGCTAACATTATGCTTACATTATGGCTTTACTATCTCTACTGTGATTGGCTAATTCGCTGACTGCTTACGTTTTTTACTGCTTAAGTTTTTTGTGTGCCACGGTCATTATGTGATGATCGTGTCATATTACGCATTGAAGATTGAGGATTGAAAATTAGAATTTGATCAATCAGATAATTTTGATCCGTTTTATTCTGATTGATTAAATTCTAATTATTAATTCGCAACCCTCAATCGCTGCACAGTGTACACGGGCATTAGGGTGTGTTCCATTTGTCTCGCAATATTCATTAGCATAATTTTATCTTTGTTGTTTATTAAATGTTAAATTAGAATGAAATGAAATGAAATGAAATTTATTATGTCTTTAGAAAAATACACTGATTATACGTAAGTATACAAAAGTGATATATACAAAAGGTGAGGCACTAGCAACGCTGCTATAAAGTCTACTTGTCACATCTGAACGCTCGTGATGGACTAAATTATATATTTAAATATTTTACATAAAGATACTAAGATTGTTTTGTGCAATTAGACACTTGCGCAAGATATTGTGATTAGTAATAGTAATAGAGGAAATGGGTGAGACCATCAATTTCTATATGTCTGAATCGAAGAGTCAGCCAGATTAAAGAGTTCCTTTGTAACTCTCACTAAGTCAGTACTACGTATTACGAAATTTTCGAAGAAGTATACACGGAATGTAGGATTTCTCACATGTAGTCACACGACATCCCTCAAGAGATCAACAAAATATCGCGTATCACATATAAGTCAATGGAAAACGTAACGAAGAGTAACAAGAAGCTTCCGTATAAAATGACAGAAGACATAAAATACGAAAGACAATATCGACATTGTCCGAAACGCTGAGCTCTACGGAGAGAGATGCAAAATGAAATTCAGGACTCCCTGGATGATGGAAATGATGTATGCGAACTTTAAGTGAAACGCACCCTTAATAACACAATGACGCTAATACTTTAGTAGAAGACTATAAGAATCTTCCCATCTTTCGTTATAAAAAAAATCATTTGCGTAAGAGCGGCCGAGTCGGACGTAAAATAGCGGCGATCCGCGGATCGCACTCTCATTATCATTTAAATTCCCCGCCTTTGACAGATACTACCAAGAGCGCATCCTTTTCTGGGGAAAAAACACCGCCGGAAAAGGCACTCTGCCCTTTGTTGCGGACACTACCTTTTTCGAGGCATTGTAAAAGCAGTCGTGATTGGCGGGCGAGGGGGTGAAGGAGAAGAGCGCAAGGGAGAGCGAAGGGTTGGCGAAGGGTGGCGGTGTGTCTGGGGATGATGCGCACGCGCGCGCCGAAGGGTTGGCCGCGCCGACAGCCGCTGCCGCCGTCGACAGTCGGCATCGGCGAGCCGTGGTACCAACGTCGTCGCTCTTTTCGGCCCTCGCACGGTCTACGACGTCGCCGGCGAGCGCACATTTATTACGCGGTTAAGCGAAGGATTCACGCTTTCTTCCTCCCCTTCTCCTTTCATTTACGCGAGTCAACGATATGCGAGCGCGTCGCGTACGCTTGAACTTAGTACTCCCTCGTTCAGCCTAAAGTAAAGCTTGTCGGTGGGTCCCAGGTGTGGTGAGTGAATCGGGGATTTTTGTGGCACAACCTCCTCTGTCGCGGACGGTAGACGCACCCCCTTCGATTCGGCGCACGCCACATTCTGGCCCTTCGTCCCACGCGAGTACTCGTGACTAATCGGCGAGGCGAGTGGAGTCGGAGCATGTAACGAGAGGCAGACGGGGTGAGTAGTGGTAGTTCCATCGCGCGAACCGCTGACTGGTGCTGACCGGGCCGCACCGGTGCCGCTTTTGTGGCCGATAATTGTTACTCAATACACTGTGGTTACGATGTGGAAAAGAGGCAGCAACCATTGGTAAATTTCGGATTACACCGATAGCGACGATGAAGTTTGTATTGACGATATTCGGATTTCCGAGTTTATGGAATACTATTGTTTTCTGCCCGCAACGATCGTTTAATACACGATGTTTCTCCGGGGAGTATTAAAATTCTATCGTCGTATTTACTGCCTTCTTACTGCCTTAATGGTTGTATTAAAAAGATGGATTTAATCCGTAATGTTATTCAAATAAAAATCGGAATCCGATAATCGAATTGAATGTTAAATGCGCGGTGAAAATATGAAGTTTTCAATGAAGTTTTCATCGATCTTTATTCTCTCGTGTGTTGAAAACAATGGTTATGTTCGCCGATTGAACAAATGTTAAAAATAGATTTACTGCGGGAGATGTAATGAAAAGAAAGTTCAGCACTGAACTTAGAAAGTCGGAAGACAAACTTCATTTCGACGTAGCGTCCAAGTATACATAGACATCGAAAGTTTAGAGCAGCGATAAAAAGGTTAAAACAAAAGTCAAATGACTGAATAATTTGTTTCTGTGAATACAATTGAAATAATTTTTATAATTTTTTAATATTTCGCATGTATGATGTTATCACGAAAGTTTATGTAAAAGTGTGACAATGTTATCGCGTAAATTGCCACATTCAAAAACGAAATACTCATAGTTTCAGCACGATGATTTACATCAAATTTATATTGAATTTATATGGATTTATATAAAATACACACAATATAAAATAGAAGTAGAAAAGTTTTAGAGGAAGAGATCTAAGAAAATATATCTAAATTTAACATAACATGATAAAATATTATATAATTGAGTTATATTGGATTTATATTTTTTTAAATCGTTTTCTAAACTTTTTTACTTTTATGTTATCTATGGAAACTGAGATAACGTTAAATTATTTCTAAAAAAAAAAAAAAAAAAAACAAGTTATTATATTATTTTCTATGGGTAAAAATATCAGAAAATATTTTCTAAATCCGGTATTCGCGAAACGATTCGTTGCCACGTAAATTGTTATACTTGAATGTAAAAAGTTCAGATTTCTGAATCTTTTACATTCTGAATGGTTTATAAATATTAGACACTCTAATTTTATAGATGTATTTTTTCCCCTAAAAAATTTGTGTTTTTTAATCTTATCCAATAAAGCTAAACCAAATTGAATTCTTTCGATAAAAAATATTGTGCGTTAATATTACTGGTATTCTGTACATGAACAAAAATATTGTAAAATTTTTTGTGAAAATCTTGTTTTCACTTAAAGCTATATGTTATATGTATTCAAATGTAAAAGGTTCTTGTTTTCAACGATGGTTATAAAAATTAAATTTTTAGTTTATAGATATATTTTTCTCTAAAGCAATATTCTTTAAAACAATACTATCAGATTTTTTGGTTTAATTTTATTCATTAAAACTGTGGAAATGTTGAATTTTTTTAACAAAGGCGAAATGATCATTGATATTTTTGCTGTTTTTTACACAAACAAAAGTATCACGAGAAATTTTTTTCAAGTATGGAAATTGCATTACGTGATCGCGTATAACAGATTGGCACATTCGAATGCGAAGAAGGTTCATGTTTTCGGCGATGTCGGCACTCCGTATTGCACACCGCATGTTCGATCGTTCGAAGTATAATAGTTCGCGAAATATAATCGAGCTGCGGCATCGGTATGGCCGCCATTGCAGTTTGTAATATACTGGCAGTACAATACGATGTTTCTCAAAACTTTGAAGTGGGCTGCGGTTGCAGTTGAATTGCTTCATTAGATCTTACTTGTACTAGGGGTTAAGACCGCTCTGATATTACTATTCCGCGCGGTGCAGCCGATTCCGCAATGCGAGTTCGCACATCGAATTAGCCGAATTTCCGATGCGAATGCGAAATAGCAACTTCATCATAGTCGTTGAAAAAGGGTGATGTATAAAAAATACGAATAGTATATTTTCATATCAACTTTCTTCTATTTTTTGTTATATATCATATGTTATTAGAAAAATAATATTATAGTTTTGGAAAATATATCCTTATCATTGAAATAACAAAATTAGTAAATGTATATGTCTATTTTACTATGAAAAAGTATTTTTAGTAAAGTTTCTGCTGTTACGCTGAAACTAAACTAACTTTTTCTTTAATTATTATAACCAAGAAAAAGCTACATATGTAATTATTAATGAAATGATTGCCGTGTTAACTTTAGAAGGATGGGTGCAATTATTTTTAAGTGCAACATATATATAGGTATTTGATTGTTCAGATCCATAAAATGTGCGTGAGCAGTATGAATAGGTTTCTCTTTCATTCTTTTTCATATCTTTATTAGCCAGACATCGATTAAAATCAAACGCGTGTTTACAAATTCGTGGAAGAAGTTATCGTTGTTCGTATTATGGCCTCCTGGCACGTGATTCCGTAGTAAAAGGGTGCGACAAATGGGTATAATTTGTTCCCGAGATCGTGCGTAAAGAGTTTGGGAATTGAACCCGCGCATTGTTCCAATTTCGGGCGTTTCATTTGTGTCCCAAGATATCAAGATATATCTAATATATTATCATCAAACTCACGCAAGGACAGAATAAATTTGCTATAGTAATCTGCAATTTATTATCACATTTATTTAATATTATTTTAAATTTAAACTTTTAACTTGAAAGAAGAAATTTAAACTTTTATCTTGGAAGAAGTAATTTATATTGTAAAGTTAATTTTCATCGAATTACGTATGCAATATACAATATTTTTCTTCTCTCATACAATTTTTCATATTTTATATAATTTTTTAGTAAAACATAAAATTGTGTTCATGAGTATACTTATAGATGTTTTATAATTACTACGTTAATTTTTATAGTGAAATATGCAGAATGTCATATATGACTATAAATACATGTCGAGTTAAAATTACTCTGAACATAAAGTAGTAATAATGTCTGGTCAAATTAAAGTTCGGACAATGTGCAAAATTAGCTTCATTTCAATTAGATCATTATTATTTCGTTATGTTAAGAATTCCTAATAAAGCCAATGCGGAGTTGGCGCGGAAATTTATATAATTTTTAACAGGATACGTCATTGTTTAATAAATGGACTCGTTGTTCAATAAATTGGTTGACTGTAATACGGTGCACTTACATTCGATATTTAGTCACTGTGCGGTGATGTGTAAATAAATTTCAGATAAATTGGCCGTGTTAGTCAACGCGGAATGAATAAAATTCCGCTCGTCGCGGCGTCCTTTATTAAAACTCAAAAATAGTGGTAATTTCTATAAATTTCCGACAAAAGCGCTCTGCGCTCGCGGTTGATTGAACGTACTAATTCGATATTTAATATTAACCCGATGTACCATTGAATTATGAATACAGCAGACAACAACGGTGTACAATAATTTCGACGTAAATTGATCCGTCCGTCCGTCCGTAGGTAGGCGCGTACGCGATCGTACCGGCGCCAATATCGGAAGTTAATTAAATACACTTCTGTATTGTAACTTTAATAATATCAAGGCCGACGCGTATTTAATTACGCCTAAATTCACCCGCCTCTCTGTGAGATCTTGCGCAATTGCGGTCGTTGGCCAGCCAGCCGTCATTAACGTTCTTAATGAAAGAGACTAAATTGCTGAACATGCGTACCGTCGGATTATCTTAGAGAATAATTCCGCATCATTATAAAAATGTTTATATAGATTTTTCATAGAATCTCTCCTCTCTCTCTCTCTCTCTCTCTCTCTCTCTTTCTCTCTTTCTCTTTTTCTTTTTTTCTGTCTGCGTAGGCATTTTTCCAAATAATTATAGCTAAAATATATATTTTCCGAGTATTTATAAAACACTCTAAATGACAAAATTAGTTTGGACAAAAGGTAAATAATAATTTCATCATTGCGTGCATAGTTACTGCTACAGGAGCGAAGTAAGTAACCCCATTTGGCGGTACGCATGAAGTCGAAGCATGGCGTGAAGTTAAAGAGTGACGAAGTGCGAGAAACAAGGTCGAAGGAAGAGAGAGATAAAACGAGAAGAGAGAAAGGTAAAGAGCAGAGGATGGCAGTAGGTACGAAGAGTGCCTTGAGTGGTTGAAACGAGTAACGCGAGGAAGAGTGCGCGAGGAAGAGTGCGCGAGGGGTAAGAGAAAAGGGGTAGCAAGAGGTGCGCCTGGGGAGTCGAGGGTCGGATGATGCCTCTGGTTCCTCCACTTTCTATGCTCCTTTTGCTCCTTCTTCCTTCCTTCCTTCGTCGCTTTCTCCTTCCTTCCTTCGATCCCTCCATCTCTCCCGCCTTTTCTCTATCGTATCCTTTCGCGGAACATCCACCCTCGATGGAGAAGCAGGGACGGTCGAATGTCTGCCGGGGTGTACTAAGCTCGCCTGGATTCTTCATGGTGATGCTCTGGAGACCGGAAACCGCGTGCGAGATTCGCGACATGTGCAGGGCTGTTCGTGCATTTGCAATAAGTTTCGCGTCTTTTTGTTTGGGTTTTCGTTTCCGATTGTTCGTTGCGTTGAATCTAGATTGCGAAACAAAATTGAGTATCGCGTGTGGCGCAAAGTATATAGTGTCTAGACAGCGCCAATGAATAATTTATTATTTCGATGTTGCCTGTCTATTTATCTTGATTATTATACTTGTAAAATTAATTATTATATTGTAAAATTATGAGATACATAGAATAGTTGAGATTTTACACTTTTTTGGACCAATCAATTTATTAATTACTGTGTTATCATTATTTATATATATATGTATATATATATATATATAATTTTTTTAGATCAAATTATTAATCATTGTTATCATTATAAAATTTTTCAAATAATGTTTGATATTTGACAATGTCAAATTTGTTCTCTTTGTGAAATAGAGTTTCTGAATATAACTTACATTCCTCCCTTATAATATATACTGCAATTGTTAGACGGGTGTGCCTTGCGTGAAAATCTTCCGGAGTTTCCTGATAACGGTTTCAGTGGAACATAGCTACATACGAAGTATATATAGTAATATATACCGTTAAGGAGACGTATATGTACGTAATAGCCAGTTTCGTATTACACTGTCACATAATGCTCCGCCGTCATAAAAAGGTAAAGAATATATGAAACGGTAAGGTTTTCTTCAAAGGGGAGGCACTGGAAAGAAATAATGGATATAATGAGGCAGACGTTGTTCGTTTACCGTGTCTAGGTACTCGTAATATTCTAAGACTACCTTTTTCCTTTCTCTATAATGAAATCACGGTTTGCGACGAATACAGTGGCCTTTTAGTAACTACGTGAGTTTTTCAATATTTCATGAATTTCATTCTAGAGATTCACCTCGAGCCATTGCTTTTGTCGTTCAAGTCTCAACTTACATAGGACATGACGACCGATGTCACGACAGCTATACACGAGAAATTGATGGTACTTTGTCGAATAACGGTTAACGATAGTTTGATATTACGAGATCGCTTTGAATGGAAGAGCTTTTGCTCATCTCCGACGTTATCTCAACGTTATCTCAACATTGTTCGACTAACTCTCAACAGCAATCGGAAGACTCGTTGCATGATCGTAGTTCCGCCAGTTTAGAGGATCATGAATTAACAATGATATTTTAATAGACAACAATCGAATTTAGAAACGAAATTAATTTGATCTGTGTATTTTCGAAAAGTTAAACTCAGCAAAGAATTGACGCTTGTATCTGTGTTGTGCGATAACGGTGCATGATCAATCTGATATGGTGAAGAGATTATGATCGGTGCCAATTTGCGCTTTATCACGCCATCTCGATTACGATAATAGTATACTCAGCAAGCTGGGTGAAACGAGAGTGATATTAGGTATTCACAGTTTACGTTATAATTTATGCACGCTACGTTGCTGCACTATTTTGTCGGATATATATATATATATATA
>NW_017304228.1:1561020-1564636 GCF_001594115.1 Trachymyrmex septentrionalis | reverse complement strand
CTCTCTCTCTCTCTCCCTCCCCCCCACCCCCTGCTTCTCTCTCTCTGTTTCCCTCTCTGTATTTCGATATTCAGCAACGCGTAATCGCGATTTATATTATCCGATCGACATTACGTTCGTGGATAATACCGTGCTTACCCTATGGTTCCTTGCTTTCATATCCGTTATTTCTGACCTCAAAAGCGCGTTCGTAAAATTCGATTTACCTACACGCGTTTATCAGATAAATGGCGAATGTATCGGTGAAAATATGAACCGCTGGTAACAAAGTAACAAAAGCCGCAAACGCCGGAACGAAAACCGCCAGTTTGTGTTGCGCGTTTGTGCGTGTTATTTCAGTGACAATATCACCCAACGAATTTTATATACGTTGAAACGAATGTTTCTCTCTCTCTCTCTCTCTCTCTCTCTCTCTCTCTCTCTCTCTTCTCCCTGAAGGTAGATTATGGAACAAAGAATATTCCTTTGCTTGTCACAGTTTTATTCGATAGCTTTGTAAATGGAAAAATCAAATGAATTTTTAAATTGTAGACAACATAAAGAAATGTTTTTTAATTTTTCGATATGAATATCCATGAGTATACGAACGTTCGTAAGAAAGACAGTAGGAGATTGAGTTTTGTAAGAATAAGTAAATTCAAAGTACTGTTAAGAGAGTTCGGCATTAGAATTAAAAAAGAGAGAGACTTCAAAATATAATATCTGAGGAAATAATCAACAAACAGCGAAGGGGCTAAAGGCTCATGGCTTTACTTTCTTAAGCATTAACCGGTCTTAAAACTTTTTTCACCGCAAAGTTACATTGCTGTCGGTGTGCTCTTAGTCTACCTCACCGTATAACAAATTCCGGCCGTGCCGAGTGAAATCCGCGATGTGGAATAATGTACAATTATCCGGCGAAGGAAGCCTGTCCATCGTCGAGCGCAATTAGAGCGCATCCGTCCGACATCGTCGGGGGGGGGGGAGAGGGGAAGGGTCGATACTATTTTTTTCATAAATCTCCACCGCACTTTATAAGCGGTCTGATCCTAGATTAGAGTTAATTTTGAAACTGCGGACCGATGGCCGGCTATAAGTGGATTTTTCTTTGTTCCCCGCCAATGAACGGCGGATTATGTATGTCAGCCCGCAGATGTGTGTCTGGTATGGTGCACTAATACGAGCACCTGATCGAGGAATAACGAACGAGTAAATCACTCTCAAATGCACCCTTCTCAAAATATCGATCTTTGCATCGACATTGTTTCGAGAAGAAAATATTATCCGAAAACCAGTCGAAAATCTGACGCCGTACCGCATTCATCGAATAGTAGGCCGACCTTCTGTGCATGTTTCATGCGACGCGTTGAATGCATCGTCGAAGCCGAACTGATTACTCGCTTTCTGCGCGCGTGGTCGTAAATAGGCATCCATCAAATGCCATAAATCCCCACGATCCAGCCAACCTCGTAATCTGTAAATTCAAAATGGATTACGCTACCTCGTGCGCGAGGTAGCAGAGGATTGGGAGGAGAGAAGAAGAGGACTTGGGCGAATTATGCCGCAGCGCTGTATTCAAAACTGGCCGGAGGATGTTAGCCGTCGACTTGACTTTTCGATTCTTCCGGCCTTTTTCTATTGATTATTGAATGTCGAATCAATCAGCCGATGTTAGTAAAGGAAATGCTACGCTAAGTAGTTTCGCATCTCAGTGGAGAGACGACGTCGCTTTGCAAAATTCAATTTAGTCTG
Source organism: Trachymyrmex septentrionalis (assembly GCF_001594115.1). Classification (NCBI taxonomy): domain Eukaryota; kingdom Metazoa; phylum Arthropoda; class Insecta; order Hymenoptera; family Formicidae; genus Trachymyrmex; species Trachymyrmex septentrionalis. Next base: position 1,562,905 of record NW_017304228.1, on the reverse strand, counting down.
TGATCATTGATTGCCTTTGTGTCGACGCGAGCGTAAGCGTGCAGGATGTGTCTTCCTTTGATTATCGCACGGAAGGATTGCAGCCGTTGCCTTTGCCTAGATTTCACCCCGCGATACATATACAATGCATCCCTCAGCGTTCAAGGGAGACGAACCGAATGAAGCGAGAAGTAGCGAAACTTGACAGATCGCTTTGTAGTAACGCACATCAGTATGATGTTATCATACGCATTATCATACGCACCAATTAATAGCTTCGATTAAATGATCGGCTAAAATCTCACCCTCCCGTATGTGAACTTCGTGTCACTTATATATGGATTTCCACGATTGTGGTACAAAATAAAGTACAATATCGCCGTGCCGAAATTGAGCGTTACGCGAAAGCCCGGTCGGAAACTAATGCAAGCAATAACGTTGGTTTAAGCGTGGCTTAATGACTATAACTATAGCCGGGATTAGCAGCTAACTTGGTCGTAAACGTTTCCTTCGGGACCCGGAAGGCTTACTTAGACTGGCGTGGATACACGGACTCACGGAATATTGCTAACCGAAAACGTGCCCCCGCACTCGTTGGCCGAAATGTGAAATATGAGCAACTCGCTGGAATATCCTCGCGGAAATTTAGTGGCTAACTTTCCAATAGATCCTGATTTCCTTCCGAAAAATATAAATATTTGGATCGTATATGCGATAAGGTCTATACAATTTATACGTACATATTATTGAAGTATGCACAAAATATTCTTAACATTAAGTAGATATTGTTTTATTAGCTTACCTGAAAAGAATGATTTTATTTAAGTATTTCAAAATTTTGCTATATTTAGATAGAGATCTGAAAATAATTTTGTTGGAATTGTCAAAATAGTTGTGCAGAAATCTTAAGCATGACGAGCAATGCTGCAAAAAGTTTGACATTCTAGCAACTAGTTTAAGTGTCCTATATAATTATTTTGATAGTCCAACAAAATTATTTAGATATTTCAGCAATACCGTCCCCAACAAATCGTGTATATTTTTTCGTGAGATTTATAAGAATGAAGACTATTTTATAAATTCTCGCAGTTTTTTATATACATTTGTAATTTTTTAAAATTATAACGTTGTCGATCAAATTGTCTTTTTCACTTAACAAACAAAATTTAGGACAATTTTCCCGAACTATCAATTATTTACGCTTGGATAAATCCGCGGAATTGGTGAATTCGCTGCTGCGGGAGCGAGAACGGAAATCTAACCCGTCGTCGAGTGCCGCGGATCTATGTACAGCGAAATAGGATTTAGTCGTGCGCGCGAGGGGTGTAATACAAATTCTCTGTAAATAAATTACACATCCGCAGCGACAATTTCATTCTCCCCTTTACAGTAAATCATCCCGCATATCCGTAATATATAGAGTATACTTGTAAAACAGTACTTGACGTAGGCATACGCGCGTTTACGTTGATTTTAATGTTCCTTTCATGCGTGGAAGAGTTGTAAAGTTGCGAAAAGTGGCACGAAAACGGCAGTACGGAACACGCACACTTGGATACAAAATGGCATCTTGCTCCTGTATAATGCTTACCTTAATTGCGTGGCAATAGCGATGAGATGTTGAAACGCGGTTACGACGCGAGTTCAAGTTGTTCTGAAGTAGTCGCAATATCACCGCTATTTCTTCTCGTATATGTCCACTGGTGTATTGTTTAAGTGTTTTCGCTGAAATCTCGTTTCTTCTCGCGAGACGGATACGACATGATGTTAAAATGTAAGATCGTGGAAGTTACATTCTCGCTGAGTTATTTCATAATCTGTATACGTCTCGCGTATCGAGTTTTCTCATGAGAGGATTTTATTTATTCGTGAAATATTGGGAAAATAATAATAATGTTAAGTTTTT
>NW_017304228.1:1553630-1560920 GCF_001594115.1 Trachymyrmex septentrionalis | reverse complement strand
GAAAATTTATTTCTGAGTTTTTATATCTCAGAAGAACATTCTAAGAGAATAGAAGAATTGCAAACACTAGGAAAAAGTTAGACAAAGTCGACGATCATTTAATAGAAATATCTTCTTTTCTTTTATATTTAAAGAATTTATATAGTTTAGGAAAAAATGTTATTTGACTTTAAAGTAATTAACATTTATATATTATATATATATATTGATATAAATTATAATTTTATACAAACAACAAAATGCCGTTCAGAATTGCTCGCCGCCACGCAGGGAAACGTCAAATTAGTTTTTGTTTAAAATTATAGTTTATTTTTATATTAATAATATATAAGAGCCAATACCATTTGAATAAAGATTTCTATAATTGATAAATAATCGTTGAATTTATTTAATCTTTTCCTTAGGTATTCGCAAAATTTCCTATTCTATATTAAAATCATCGAAACATGCAACGATATTTATTTTACGACGTGTGTGTTTGGTCACGTGTTAAGCCGTAATCACACTACGGATTGCTGGTTGCGGTTCCTAGTTGATGGTTCTATTTCAATCACGATGCAACTAGTCCGTATTCGCTGCATCGTGCGATTGACTAAAATAGAATTGTTAACCGGCAATCGGAACCGGCAACCTATAGTGTGATTACAGCTTTATAGCGTGGCATTTTAAGCGTATATCAGACTGAATGTGAGAAATGAGAGGTTATCACTGCTCTAATATGTTGTAATATATTGTACTATTACTCTTCAATGTATCGTAATAGTATACAGTATTGTATCGCGTTTACCTTTGTTCACAATTTCTCCTTCTTCTTCTTCTTTTCTACGTGTCGCTAATAAATTGTGATAAATTTAAAATTTATAATAATTCTTTTTACATATACATATATATGTGTGTGTGTGTGTGTGTGTGTGTGTGTGTGTATGTGAGAGTATGAGAGTGTGTGTACATATAAATCCGACGTTTAAATCGGAAGGGAATAGCCAGCATCCCGATCGTTCAGAACGGCATAGGACTTTCACGAGCGGATGTGTGATTTTTTTCCAGCGTGCACTCTTGTATCGACCATCCCATAGCTAGGTTACCGCCGACGTATGCCGGTTAATTGCACGTGAACGAAAGAGCGAGCTCGCTTTTTGTGAGCCGCGCTGTGAAATTGCAGCCGCAAAGCCACGGAAATATAAAATCGCGCTGGACAGTAGACAACGTCGGGCAATGTTCACGCGACCACCGGAAGTCCCGCTAAATAATATCATCGGTTAAATTATTATTTTGACGTAGGGTGCGTGTCTGCGTTTGCAACGCGCCACGCCGTGCATTATCCCAGAGCCGCGACACCTCGCGCTGCCGCGAGTCGTTGAATTTTTTAATCCCATCAACGAGGGGCTGGTTCAACCAAAAACTGCGTACGCCGCTCCGCCATTAATCTTTCACGCGTCCGTCGCGTACGAAGATCATATCTCCATATCGAAATGTATTCCCGGTGTTGCACCGCAGGTCTGTAAAAATCGAGCACTTTCGGGAGCACTGGCGGGGTATCTTTTTTTACACCGCCGATATCGATGCTTTTATTTCACGTTTCGGCGCGGCAGGGAACTGTTAGAATTTTTTTCCCTTTTCTATTTTTGTATCGATGACAATAAACTGCGAATTTATAAGCCGCATATGATTCTTTTTTGTTTTGTTAACGACAGGCTGTTCTTCAATCGAATCGCGATATTCTAAGAGGAGATTTGATAGATGATGAACTTATCGCTACGGTTCCTTGGCACGATAAATTCTTTTCAGTTGTGCAATCGAACGGTGCTGATCGAAGGTATCTAACGATCGAGGAGATTGCAGGTTACTTGTTAAGAATTTCAAGCGAGTATCGCAAGAGGATTCTCTTACAATCCAACGAACATTTCAAGTAGACACTCTGATTGCGATATATCTCGGAGAATAACGAGTATCTTAAATTCGCACCTCGCTAACGATTGTTCTCGTCTGTGTACAAATGATGCCGTAGCGTCTAATGGCAAAAGTTGTGAATTACTTTAAAAAGGAAATTTTGATATTATACTTATAGTGTGCACGCGCTGTTGGTATATTTAGAATATCCCGAAAGTACACTTTCCTGTTCTAACTGTAACAATAATACATGATTTTAGTAGGGTCCAGTTTGTAGTTTCCAGTTTGTAGGTTAAACCAGATCCTCGGTCACATTTCCGCGTGAGCTTTATTTTAATAATTATCCCACGGCTAATAACCATACTGCCGTATTAGCCTTCTACAGAGGTAGGATCGGTTCTCTACGTGATATCTGTATCGCGGTGACTCTTCCCGGAGACTAATGGATCCTTCAAAAAAGAAATATAAAAATATCTTAAGCCTTCAATCGTTCTGGCTACGTCGCGATTTCCATGAGAAGACAAAAACTTGCTTTCGAGGCGTCCCCTCCCCATTTCCGCGAGCTTTTGCCGCACCCTCTAGCTTTCTCTCCTTCCGCCCTTACACAGCCGCGCGCGCCGTCGCCGTCGCCGTCGCCGTCGCCCTCGCCGTCGCCCTCGCCGTCGTTTCACACAGAACAGAACTGCGGTGCGGTGCAGTGTGCAAACGCGGCGCGGGGAAAAGCTGGCTCAGCGGGACTCCCTCGCGCCGGTGCTTTGCATTTTACAATAGCAAAGATATTATGTAAAGCGTCGGTGCACGCGCAAGCACGATCACGCACGCGGCACCCAACAGCCCGGCCGCACACGTACCTGTACCCACATACACGGTATATACACGCGGACCTGGCGTTCGCGTGCACTTAGCACACTCGGAATATCGTATCGCGTTACCGTATATACATATGTCGCCTGTATAATCTTCATGCATGCATATATACGGGCGTGTGTCTCTCCGCGCGCTTGGGCGTTTAAGCTCTTTCTCCTTTTCTTCCACCGCAGCATCGTCGGTGTCGTCACTTATCCCGCGCAGTTCTCCTGTACAAAATGTCTACGCGCGTGAGCGCACCACGTTTCTCTCTCGACCGCTTCCGCGGGGGATGTATATTCTCGCATTTATGTATACGATGCTTCGGCGGAAGGATTGAGAGGGAGAGGGAGAGGGAGGGAGAGAGAGAGAGACAGAGACAGAGACAGAGACAGAGATAGGTGTAAGGTAGTTATGTGTACATGTATATACACACACACACACACACACACACGCGGTATCTACACACATCCTACTCGTGCATTTAAATTCCCTCTTCTTTTCTCACGAAACTCCTCAGCCTTATCTTATGTAACGTCTCCCGTCTATAATGCGAATGTATGTGTGTGCTCGGGAGAGATATACATTTCGGATAACGGATGATATAAGGGAAAGGGCGTTCCGGGTTAAGCTAATACCCGATGTAACTCTAATAAGTAATGTACGTTAACATTGTAGCAAGAATAATCTTACTACGGCGGAGTTATAGAAAGGGGGTGTCATTTCACATCTGCGAGCGTCTTATCTTTCCATGCTGCTCGCGCTCGCGCGGCTGTTAATTAAAGCTACAATAGGTATTCCGTTTGCTATAGTTCGCAAATTGCAAAGGGATCTCGTTTTGTAAATCTTGTTGAGTACACCAACTCTTTTCCGTTTCACAATCCGAATATGATATTTATATGACAATATTTATACGACGGGACAGACGTAAAGGAGGGATGCAAACTGTGCTGCTTGCGAGGTGGATGACATATTCTTTCCATTTACAACCCTCAGAGTACTCCGCTTCCGTACCGCTCGCCGGACTCAAAGGACGAAATATACGTTATATACGCGAGGGAAAAGAAGGGCGCGCCAGTATCGGGCTAATATAGGGTCGCAAAAGGTGAAAGGATCTTGACGTCTTGCGTCTACCTTCTGACTTACCCTCCCCGATGTGAGAGTCCTGTCTCCTCCGCCACCCTTATTGCCAGTCGTTGCATCCCATCCTCGCCCCTTGCACGCCCGGTGCTCTGCAAGGAAGAGTGCTAGCCTAGCGCGCGGGTATCGATTCTCTTTACGCGTCTATGTGTATTATGCATGTACGGTATGCTCCACGAGGGCATCGGGTTATCTATACGAGCCATTTTAACGCGGTGCATTGTCTTTGGTGAATTGCATTCCGTAGATACTGCCGCCTGGCTGTCGTCGCCTGTGCCCCAAGCTATCGCTCGTTGTATCGAGACTGTTATGCGATTCACGCACCGCCGCAATAGTGGCGATGCGGACAGCGGAGCGCGCTTGAAAAAGTCAATGGACAAAGCGTGGGGAAGCGAGCGCGAGTGAGCGAGCGAGCGAGTACGAGAATGTAACTGTCTGTTCGCCGGCCGGGTGGATGAATTTCGCCGTACATCGAAAAAAAATTCAATCAAAATGGTGCACGCGAGCGATCCCTGAGCGCCTTTTTTCTCCTCTCTCTTTTGATACCTCTAACATACCGGCCTTGTGAGAGCGATAGTCGGCCCATTATCGTCCACAATGTTGCGCGTCGCGATACCCGGCGATTGAACTCAACCGAAGCACGAGAATTGAATGGCCTATTTTTTTATATAATCCCTTTAGAAATTAGTATTGGAAATTAAAGAGGACTTTTCTTTGAATTTTCACAAGATTTTTGACGCGTTAAATAACACTGTGATGTACTCAGTTATGATAGAACGAGGGATGAAAGTATTATTTCGAATTGATGCCTTTGCTATTCAGCTAGTTCGTTGTTTTCTACTTTTTACATCATCTAGAATCATTGATAACGTTTATAACGTACTCAGAAATGTATGGAATTTTTTCTTCGCGAGAAAATCGGTACTTTTAAGAATACTCAAATATATATTGTACGAAACGCGTCGTACAAATTAGTAATAATTGGTTAAGAGCAATTCTACTAATTTTTCTTTATTCGAATGTGAATACCGAATCGTAAATACCGAAAGTTCAATATGTCATAATTAAATTTAGCGTTTGCTAAATTGTTAATTATTCTTAGTATAAAAATTTGTTTTTTCAAACATGTATATATACAAAAATACTACATTATATGTATACAGAATATGTATAAAGAACGATTACTGAAGTATTGAAAACTTTAGCCAGGTACAGATCTGAAAATACTTTTTGTTGAAGCATCAAAATAATTATCTCGAAATCTCAAGCATACTGAACAATCCTGCAAAGATTTTAACATTCCAGCAACTAGTTTGAATGTCCTATTTTATTTTGATGTGATTCAACAAAATTATTTCCAGATTTATATCTAAATAAATTTTTTAATATCTCAATATAAAAGTCTTTCTTGTGTATGTATACATAAAACATTTTTATTAAAAAAGAAAATATTCTACACAATATATACTGTTAATATATTTATTTATTTTAATTCTGATAAAACTCTTAATTATTATTTTCATAATTTACGTTTCTTTACCTTCCCTTCATGCTTTTTTTTTAAATAAACATTCGCACAAATCTGAGTGAACGTACGATGCATATGTGTGCACAGAACAATATAAATCATAATTAGAAATAATCTTTATTCGCCCTTTTCTCTCCGTTCTCATCGTTAGTGTTTCTTTTTTCTCGGCGCGTGTCGCGCCGGCAGGATTAAAGGTGGAAGACGCGAAGAATTCGAACTGCGCGCGGATTACTCGCGTAACTTGCGCACTTGACAGCGTGGAAGGTGAAGGTTATTTATGTGGCAGTCCTTAATTAAGTTCGTCCTGTAATCGGTGTAATCCACTTTACGAAGAGAACGGTCCCGTATGTTCGCTCGATTCCCACGTACACCCTCCGAACTGACCCATTATACCGCAATGTGCTCGCATTAGTATGTGTGTGTGTGTGTGCGTGTGTATATATATATATAAATAAAATGTGTGTACATATACATATGCTTGCGTGTATATGTAATATACGCGAATGTAAGGCTTACATGAGACAACGCTGCTTTGTATTCACATCTCAATGGTGCGAACTTTCTAACGATATTACGGACTTGGCTGATCCTTTCCTCCCGTTCGTTTCTATGCTTTCGACCCTCGCGTATCTCTGCAATTTGTATCCCCGACATAACGATTCGCGGATAATTGTGTTTTATTACCCTATGAATTCCCGCATTTTCGCTATCGAATTATACGGAGTTTCGAGGGTAGTTATTTACTAATGATTGACCCAGCTTTGATTGCTTACTTTATTAGTACGTCGTTATTGTAGTAAACTCGTCAAACGCTTCAAGAATTGATGCGTGAATAATTGTTCGACATATTGAAACTTATTCAAATCTATCGAATCTGTGTATGTTGTTATTAGTTAGTTGGAAAGTCAGGATTTAACGAATGATTTAAAGCAACGTCATCATGTTTTAATACGATAATGTTAACAGCGCTGCTGAAAAATGCAGATTTTGGGAAGCGAGTGGCGAGCTTGGGGAAACATCCGAGACTTTTAAGTAGTGAAAAACTGCGAGACACGAACTGGGTTAAGTCTCAGTTTAAATTCCATATTTTCAATCTTCTTGGAACCGCCTAGAGCCAAGACTCCACCATCAAGTTGCATAAAAGCGCAACCTTTGAAAAGGGCGCACGTGTGCTTCATCCAGCTTTCGACAAGAGCGGTGCTTGCGACGAGGAGCACTTAGTTGGCGACGTGTAAGATGAAATATGTTCTCTTTGCGTTACAACCAATTCCTACGAGCGGCGGTCGACTTTAAACACTGGAGCAGTATCTCCTATTTCGAAGCGTTTCACGAGTTATTAGGATTATGCGCAGATACTAGCGGCTGTATCCGCTAGAAAGATACTACCGTGCCAGTAATTGTGCGGTTAATATATGCAAAAAGGATGCAAATTTATCGCTTGTTGCGCGAACGATTTGCATATCTGATGACGGATGCTTGTTGTAAAACGTTGCTATGCATTATTTAAGTACGCCCGTTGCATTTAACCCTCGCAGTTTGCGACAGCATAACGATTCCGCGTATAGCGATTCTCTCGTTCAATGTTATCGTGCAGATACGTCGACTTTAGTTTATTTAGGGCACGTCGGATTTAATCTCCGTGAAATCGATCGTCGATCCGCGATTTAACGAAATATTATCCCGGTAACGCTCCGCCACACTTATGCTAATGAATTTGCGATTTCTCTCCGGCAATTAATTAGATTTTGTCTGTTGCTCGTGCGTTTTTAATGCTTGACGCTAATCATGGCTCGTTTTGTCCGACTTCGTGCGAGCTCGTGTGAATGCGGGGCACCGATAATGAATGTCGACCCATGTAAATTGGGTTAATTGGATTTCAATCCAAC
>NW_017304228.1:1532955-1553530 GCF_001594115.1 Trachymyrmex septentrionalis | reverse complement strand
GACTTCGTGCGAGCTCGTGTGAATGCGGGGCACCGATAATGAATGTCGGCCCATGTAAATTGGGTTAATTGGATTTCAATCCAACGCATGCATCAGATTTTTCAACGTGGATTTTTGCCCGTGGCTTTTCGCGACTATTAACTGCGGTGTACAAATTGCGATCTAACGTATGGTTAGTTGACGATCCATCCGCGAGCGTTTTTCTCTGCGCGGACACACATGGAGTCAACGTTTTTTGTGTGTAAAATTATTAATCCTCCATCAGTTATATGGAATTTTGCACCTTTCACCGGTAACTTTGGAGGATCTTTGAGTTTTATTTGTATAATTGAATTCTCTCTAAATTCTTTGGAATGGTATTTCACTCTTTAGAATGAAATTCACCTTGAAGAATTTACGCAGTTGAACTGTATAAAAATCTAAAAAATTCTTATATACCTATGAAAGCTTTAACGAGTTTTTCCTATCATAGAAGCCAAATTGCATTTTATTTATTTTTTACACATTTAAATGTTAAATCTATCGGAATTTCTAGTCAAAATGTAAATATCAACTGCTTTCAAAGTCTAACTTGGCTGAAAGATTAAATGATGTACACGTTGCGTTTGGGCTATTTAGCTTTTTTTCCTTAAAGAAACCGCTAAAGTTACCGCGCGATTTACTACGCTGTCATTTAACCGTTCTGTAACCGGTGGGTTTAATCTCCACTCGCGGGGCGCGGACTCATTAGACTCGATTAGTCTGCAAGCAGACACGCTCCTTGATGTCCCTCCACGCACACACCCCCGTGCACGTATACTGCAGAGGGGTGTGCATACACTAACGTGCAGTGTGCACAAACTCGATGTCACCATTAGAATTCAAGCAGCGCATTGGTATGTATTCCAATGTATGTATTCACGTGCGTTACCCACCCAAGTATGCACTGCCAAGTGTATGTACTTGGTGAATGCGGTGAATTGTCATGGGTGCGTGAATTGTCGTGCGTGCACGCGCGTGTATTCATAGGGTCTGTCCTTAGCGCCATACACGGGGTGAATAATCGGGTTAAGCAATACCGCAGTAATAATTTATATAATCACTTCTCATGATTATCACTTTGGACAATGTGATGAAATTCGATTTGAAAATCAATCAGAAATGTTGATTTTTAAATTAGATAGGGGAATACTCGGAATACTATATTACATACAATACGAGCGACAGATCTTGCGCATACCTTAACATTTGCGGTTGCTGCGTATTGTCATGACGGCCGTATTGTCATTTGCGCGGCATGACATTTGCTTCGGCTTAATGAATATTTGGCATTCGGTACGAATAATGGAGTACTCGTGTATTGTGCTGAAATCACGCCGGTGTACAGGCTCGTTAAAATGTACCATGTGCTCTGGATCGCGTGTCGCACGAAGACCGACCAAAAGTCTCTGGATTTCCGACTTCTAATGTCACTGGCATACGGAAATGACACTTTAATCAGTTTGTGCCGTGTACGCGAACCTGTCGATCATCTGCACGAAGCCAAGTTAACGTTAAGATTGAGATCGAAATATACTAAAGAAAGGAACAGTAAAACTATAAGAACTTTACGTGAGGTAACATCGTAAATAAAATGAAATAAGTATAATCAGTAACCGTTTTTACGCGTTGAGATTATCAGTGTAAAACATCACCGTGCTTATCTATCCCGTTAATATTAAAGCTAACGGTATTTATAACAATATTATTTTAATCTAATCCTCCTGCAACACCTGGGATCTTTAAAGGCACCGTCGAATGTTTTGTGAATTTTAACAGATAAATTTGAACCTGTAAAAAATAAATAAATTGCTATCCGACTTTTATGATGATAAAAATTCGTTGTTGAAACTTTGACAAGTATAATAGAATTTTTTCAGACTTTTCGTATAATTCGAGACGATGAAAAATTTGCTCTATTTCTCAAAGATCTCTGTTATTGATGATAGAATAATTCATGTTGCCAGTGTAGAGTTAATATCTATGTATAACCTCTCCAGAATTCTGTAATAGTTGATAATTATACAGTTAACAAGAATGTTATTACATACGTAATAAATTTTTCAAATAATTTGTTGCTCTTTTAATAATAAACATCCTAGCAGCGAAAATTGTCGATTGCGATTGAATTTGATATAAATGTTTGAAAAAAAGGAGCAGTGAGATTTTCTGAGTAAAACTTTTAATATGCTAACACAGAGATAACAAAGTCAAATGAATCATTTCTGAATAAACCTTAAACGAGTTCATTTAGCTAGCGTTGCGTTTGTCTTACTGCGAACTTCTTGGTTCACCATTGATTAATCTTGCTGATCAGTGCATTCTTAACGTGTTGGCAAGTCACTGCGGACGAGAGATCGGTCGAATCTTTACAGAATGTTGGAAACGGAAGCAGTCATTACACTTTAAGCGTGCCAGGAGCATTTTAAATTGCCGTAATAGATATTTCGTCGCTCATCAGGTCGAGCGAAAAATTCCGAGCGTGACGCGAAACTCGGTCACGGTTGAACATGATGGAATGCTGAGCCGTTCGTGACAATTAAGCATGACGCCTAAATGCATTTGGAGAATTGAAATTAGTATAAATATCTGAACATCGCGGATCATTCTATTAGATTAATTAAAAATAAATTTGAATAGAGCGATATTTTCAATTTAAATAAAAATTATATTATATTATTGAAAACATCCATATATTGAATTCGATGTTATATTTTTATAGGATTTATAAATTTTTGATTTTTTTTTTCAAAAGTAAATCACACATCCTTTCTCTTTCTCGCTCTCTTTTTCATGTATTTTTATAATATAAATAGTAAGTGTTTCTATAAATACTGAAATATATAATAAATCAACCGATTCTATAAATTTATATCGCTAAGATTTTTTTGTGCTTGTTCTTAATAACATGTTTTGTTGTATGTCATGAAAAAGAGAGAATATTGCTAGTGTCGATGAAATCTAGCGGTTCTCATATGGTTCTCTCTATGATCTTTGTCGCTATCCTAACGTTGGGATAAACTCATTTTGTCGACAGCTTTTCGCGATTCTTGTTACCCTCTTTGCGGCTCCTGTCCTTTCTAGCTCGCTTGCTCTATATAAGAGCGCTCTATTTCTATACGTCTCTCTCTTTTTCTCTCGCTCAGACGCCAGGGAGGTCCATTATCTCGGAACAGATGACGAGTAAGCGTTCGCTTAATGAAATCTTCGTAGTGATTTTACGAGGAAAGTTTCGTGAACCGGAGATAGGTGCGAGAGAAAGGGAAAGAAAGAGAATGAGAAAGAGTGAGAGAGAAAGAGGATCCCTTGAAAAGAGGTAGCGAGCAGACGGAGAGAGAATGCTTACGGCTCCTTCTCGCTGTTTTCTCATGCCTTGTGCATGTAGCATAAACGATATCTCTGGCCGGTGGTTTCCGAGATTTCGAAGATAAACGGAGCGATGGAGAGCATCCTTGAATGTCAAGCGGAAATATGTAGGCGTTAGAATTCCGTTTGGCTAAAGTATTTTTAGTACACTTTCGTGTCGCGAAAGAGATATTTGTCGTATAAATGTAAAAGGAAATTCATAATTGATAAAAGCTCACTAATGATTTTACATTTTGTGCGAATGGTTTGAATTATTTAATAGTATTCCTTAATCGATCATTCATCGGTGCGACTATTCTATTCACAGGAAGCATTTATATACGTACCCTCTCGCGGGAATCAGACCGTTATTCGACAAGCTCGCGTTAAACGGCTCCTTCGTTACGACGGATGATGCTCTTTGCCGCAGGAATTACTTATATTATGCAGAGACTGCGCGTGCTGCGCGTTTAAAATTGTAAGCATCATTCGACCGAGTTTCCGCGCTCGCCGCGCCAAGAGAATACTGAAATAATTTATGTCGGTCAATTTCTCTCGGCACGACCCTGGTCTGAATCTTTCATGCGGTCGTCCCGCGCGAGAATGCAATCGCTGCACCGGCTGAATTTTAAATAATGAAGTTCAGATTACATCCGCGAAGGGAGTTAAGTTCTTTAATAAACCGGAAGGAAGATTCTAGGATGTAATTTACAATGCCGGGCGTGGCGTATTTTCCACGTTGTGTAGGTAACATCGATATGTTCCACGAGGCGCTGCTAATCGATCGATGTTATTATTAAATATTACGTATGATGCGTTTCAAATAAGATATGGACTCGTGGGATTCAAGGGTCTCAAGGCTAAAAGTGGAACTCCAGATGGAATCGCGCGACTTTACTCTTTAAATCCTACAAAGTCGAACACCGGGTATATCGCTCGGGCACATAGTAATCTTTTATTAAATCTCACTCTTCGCTACCCTTTCCCGGAAACTTGCTTCGGCCTCAATCCTCTTTACACCCTCTTTCACTTCTCTTCTACGGCAGCCTGCCTTGTCTTCTTTTAACCCATCAGACCGAGTTCCGACTACTTTAAACCCGGTTTCCGCGCCGCTAATGACAAACGTCTGCCTGATTTCCGTACGTTTGCGTTCGGCTTCGTCGACCGCGAGATATAATATACTTGACGAGACAGGAATCCCGAAATTCTGACAATTACATGACGCAGTTTAGATTATATTGTATCTAGTTTCGCAATACATTTAATCGTTATATGGCTAATTAAATTCAACATTGCGTTAGGATTATCATTTACGACCGTAAGATAGTGCTATTCGGTAACAAGGAAACTCACAGACCTAATTGTTCCCGTTTAACAAGCTACACACTACTGATATACCGAATCGATAATATGTCAGTGGGTTAAACAGAATTGATATATCAGTATTCTACTGATCGAACTTAAGCGACGGATGTCCAATAACATTGCTTTAGTTCAAATATTGATATTTGAACGTTGCGAATTATTAAATATTATAATCAATTGGAGTGCAGATTATTAGAGCATGAAGTATTATTATGCTGTCGCTGCTTTTAATTAGCAGCAAATAGAGCGCGAATTGCACTGTCGTAAATAAAGTACGAATTGTTTTGCGTCCGGGTATACGTGCGAGAATACCGATTGTCTCTTTCGCGAATATGATAGTATATGATTCGGCGATGGATACCAAAGAAGTGAACAACTCGGGCAACATTAATAGAATTGCGATAGAGTGACACCTCGGGAGTGAACGAACCAAGTTGCTACCGAGACGTTGTCGTTAAGCCCTCGGTTCTGGTATTCGACGTGTTCAGTTACATCCGACGTCCTCAAAAGGAAAACCAAACTCTCTCGGGTGCTGCGAAAGGATGAGATTTAGATTGTTGTAGAAGTCCAATCCCTTCGCGCGCAACGCCGCGCAACACGCGCGCGCGCGCATCTGTATTAGACAAGTTGTTTGATGATCCGGCAGATTCGAACGGCAATACGTGTCGTAATTTGAGCCTGCCTGTGAACGATCTCCTGAGAAATCTTCCACGGCATTCTTCATCCTTCCTCTCTCACGCGGGTTCTTATTTAATATACTTACACGACGCGGATATATCGGGTTCACGAAGCGCAGCGCGAGCGGGCAAGAAATTAAGTCGCTCTCGTGTTACTCGGCGGGAGAGAAAAATATAGCGCTTTCGTGGAGCTTGGAGATTGTAACTTCTCATCCAAAGGAAGACACATATGAGTGTAATGAGTGAAAAAAAAATTCTACACGCGTTACGTGCGTACACAAATTTATTTCCGCCTTTATGTAAGTTTTCATGTTGACATTCTATGTAAAATATGCGCATCCCAGATGAATAAAAAAGAAACAGAGAGAGAGAGAGAGAGAGAGAGAGAGAGAGAGAGAGAGAGAGAGAGAGAATGAATGAATGAATGAATTAATTTTTATTAACTTTTTCAACTATTAAAAAAAATGACTTATATAAATAATTTTATTACATTGTGTTAAAATTTTTGTAAATACAAATAACCTTAAATAATCTAAATTTTACTTACAGTTTATAACATTAAATATATACCATATATTCTCTTAACATTTGCTTAAACAGCTCAAGTCTCTCACATTGTTTTATTTTATATGGTGAGGCGTTGTACATTTTTATTCCTTCGTAAAACATACTTTTTTGCCCACATCTTGTTCTGCGAAATTTTATTGCAATATTCTCCGTCTGTCGTGTTTGTCTTTATTCTCATTTCCTACTATTTTTAATTTATTTCTTAAACATTCCGGTAACGTATTGTTTAGGATCTTAAAAATAAAAGTACACACGTTATAATTTAGTGTCTGTTGGATAAACATAAACTGCAGTGAGAGAGAGACAGAGAGAGAGAGAGAGAGAGGGAGAGAGAGAGATAAATAGATAGATAGAGAGAGGGGGGGGGTAGGAAGGAAGACAGAAACAGAGAGATTGAATAGCCATTTATTTTTTATTAGGCATTCTGAAACATAGTGCCTTCAAGCACTTGCCAAATACAATATATAAAAAATAATACATTATAAGATTATAAGAACTAAAGGACTGTAATAAAAAATATATCTTCTTAAAATAATAAGCAGATTAGAAAAAAACTAAGATGTATCGAATGAATATGAGGGTTCAAATAGCAAGTTAAGACACTCAAAAAAGGAAATAACTTATACAAGGATTATTCCTGCTGAATACAACTAACATCTGCTTTTTATTCCTGTACTAGACTCTTCTTGCACTGGAATCTTCTTGTTTTTACCAAATATCAAACATATACTTATCTTATTTCACGTTCCAAAAAGTGTACACTAGTTTAACTATAGAAAACAAACTTACAATTAGTTAAAAAATTTTTTGCATCGAGACAAGATACAACATAATAAATGAAGATAAAAGAGAAAGAAAGAGAAAGAGAGAGGAGGGAGATCTTTCTCGAACATTTATCCACTGAATTCCTCTTGAAGAATGTTTAGAAGAGAGACGCCTAAGGGGTAAAGGGTAAAGAGGTGGCTTAGGGGAAACAGGTGCGCCGAATAATCGGGACACGTCTAAAGGAAGATCTTCGGAAGTGGTTTTGGTCCAGTACAGGATAGTTTAGCTCGTTCGGGCGATTCACCCCCTGTTCGCAGAGACGAAGTAGATAATTTTCTTCCGCGTCGCATCGGGACGTCGGATCTCTTCAATCTGTATCCGTCCCAATAAACTTACTGTCACGTCCGACAGATCTTCAAGACAAGCTTTCCTCCGTAGTGGAAAATCTCCTTTATCTCTACACCCACCGCACTTCCTACCGCAACGAGCTACTTCCGGCTTTTGCCTACCTTCGGAGAGAGCGCGCACGCGAGGATTTCTTTCACTAAATCGCCTTGATCCATAATGGCTGCATTCTGGGCGGAGCCGACGGTAAAAGCGATTAGATTTTGATGCTGGAATTGTACCTCTCTTTACGCAATTCTGTTTTATTTTATTTCATAATTGCGCCAGCAATAGCAAATACTATAACGCGCGTTGACCTCCGAACAAGTTACATTAAGAAGATATTCTATTTTCACAACATATTTCGACAGGTTATTTGTAAAATATGTAAATTAACTTTTTTTCTTCGATAAATTTAAAATCAATTGGTTTCATCTTACAATTGGTGAATATTTTAGTTTGAAGTAATTTGCCTCAATTTCTCTAAAAGTTTAAAATTAAATATCTTGGTAATTAAATCATACATTAAAATTCTATTAAGATAAACTTTCCGGTACTAATTGACAAATAAAGTTTTAATACGTTTATGCCTCCTGCAGCTTAAATCGCAATTTTAAGAAACTTCAGTTCAGTCCTGTGTTTTAATTTCGATTGGGCATAAAGTTCATTCTGAATACGGATATAATAAATATTGTTGAGGATACAGTTTGATGCACTTTCTTTGTAAAAAACAAAAAAAAAACCTCATCGCATTACTTCTAACCGCGATATTTGGTTGGCCTATCTATTTTCCTGTTTCGTTTGACTTTGAATGAATTACTGCGTTTCTTCAATACTGAGAAAAAGAGTTTCGTGCAACGACTTTGTCTTTGCCCTCGGCTTGCATATAATATTCACTAGGAGCTGCATTACTTTATATTCGTGGCGTCGCCTCTATCTGCGTCTCTCTCCGGCTCCCCCCCGGAAGAACGAACTTCCCGAGGGTTCGAGTACGTGGCGTAAAGGGGTGCACGAGCCGTCTGTCGGGGTTGGCAGGGTTTGTTGGTGACGCGCGGGGGAGCAGGTATATTAGATAAGTTCTGTCGCGCGAAGTAGTGCGGTGGAAACTGCGTTCTCTCGTTGGGGGATGACGACAGTCTTAGGACAAGGGGTAGAGAAACTGGTTACCCGTGTCAAGGGTTTTCTTCGTGTCACCCTTCTCCTATAGCTCGCGGGGCGGTTCTTCATTACGACTCAAATTGAGAAAATTGAAAGCGCCGTATCAGGCACTCAGTTATGGTATTTTCAATGATCTTCAAGCGTACGTCTTTAAAGACATTTTAATTAATTATTATCGTAATTCTGTTTCCATCTTTTCCATTTGAAATTATCTCTATACCTCATCTATAATATTCTCGAATAAAACTCGTTTGCATTTTTTATAACATGCTTATATATGTGCAAGTTTATTAGTATTATATATGTACATATACTGTTTTTTATCTTAGCTATTGTCTCTTAGAATAATTTTTTTTTTTTTTTTTTTTAAGAAGTGACAAATTAGGAAATATTATTGTATATGATTCTGTAATTGTGAGATACTTTATCATAACGTTTCGCTCATTGTTCATCCTTGAGCTACATGTAATTGAACGCCTAGTTAATGATTCGTTAAGCGAGTCGATAAATCTGTATTTACGTACCGCACCGGAGAAGACCGTTGAAAATTGCCTTTTCTGCTGAAATATTACCGGAAGAGAGCGGAAACGCGCGCGAGAAACCGTTTGCCCGCGTCAAGGGTTTCCTCCTCACCACGCTTTGCCATAGTCGGTAGGGCTGCTCTTCATTAGAACCTAAATAGAGAAAATTGAAAGCGTCATATTGGAGCCGTTGCTCGGCGTCGTAGAAAGCTCAATGTGCTGCTTAGTGTGCGTTGACTGCTCTCGATGGAAATTCACGCATGCCAGTAATGTATATAGAGATTGCGAAATACGGTAAAGTTCAAATTGCAAGAGAATGGAGATATGTGCTTCAGAAAGGGTCTATCAGGGAAATCTTCACGCGGGAAGTTTAAAGATATTGTTTGATGTTTTCATCATTTAATTATTTAAAAAGACACTTAAAGCATTGAAAATTATAGTTATTTAAAGATATTTTTAAACACTTTTAGATAATTATTTTATTTTTAATTGAAATGTTTTAGTGATAATTTAAAAATAACATAGTTTTCTCTGATGTTGAAATCACAATCTGTGGAAACGAGAATTAAATGCGATAAACGCTTTGGGAACATCTTTGTATTGCTCTCTCTCTCTCTCTCTCTCTCTCTCTCTCTCTCTCTCTCTCTCTCTCTCTCTCCCCCAGGATCTCTCTGTGTTATTTCTCACTTTGTCCCTCTTCCGTTTGGTAATTCACATTTAGAAAATTGTCTGAGCGAACCCTCGGGTAATCGAGCGTTATTTTAAGAGCAATTGCAATTAACGGTCTCAGCAGTTAGCCGGAAGTGTAATTTTTTATTGGAACGCGAATATTTTTAACGCGTCGCGGCGACTGAGAATGAAATGGAAGAATTTTTCGACTCGTCAGCCTTCTCTTAAATCTGACGGAGAAATTTTAGTTTCCATTTTGGCTGCACGCCACATATCACATTAGCCTTGTCATAAAGGAGTCGGAGTTCACGCGTTTGGAGCTTCTCGTTTGCGATTGAATGGAATATTTATATATATTAGATGTGTATTAAACTTAAATATTAAAATTACAAAAAAATATAATGTTCAATCGAGACAAGCAAGTGATACTGATACCCCATCAGTGTAGAACTAATTTAAAAGAATCGATGCATTAAATTTTCGAGTTACCGCTCGCAAGACTCGAGCATATGGCGTTAAATCTTGCAGATAGGCACGTACATAAAGCTTACGCTAAATCACTGGCGGCCAAGGGGGATGGTTAATTCGTTCGTTTCAGACGCGCGTTTCACGTGATAAATCCGGTTCTTGCTCACGCCTAAAACTCCGTGAACTTTGTCGGCGCTATCGCCGAGCCAGGACATCCTGGCAAAACGACGAGAGACGCGCCGCGGATTTCTCCCACGCCGAAACGTTCGTTTAACCCGCAGTTAAACCGGTCGCGCGGAAGTCAACCCGAGGAACAAATCGCGTCTGTAAACGGTAATTCAACTGCACCATGAACGCGGTGGATCCGTCGTCTGAATAATGCATCGTGCTAACGGCTACGTGTGAGATCGTTCCTCGATGCTGTGTAACCGCATGCATTGACAGCGAGACGGTATCGGCGGCGGCGGCGGCGGCGGCGGCGGCGGCGACGACGACGACGACGACGGTGACGGTGTGCAGTTTGCAACAACACAACAATTGGAATAAAATGCGACGACGCGAACGAAACCACTCCGGGCAGTTAATCAGCGGGGCCGCATTGGCTGCACGCGACGAATACTAAATAATCGCCGCCAGTCATCGTCGTTCGATCGATAGCGCTTTAAAGCCCGGTTACGCTACGCGATTTGTCCCCTCGGCACGACACCGGATTCTCGGCAGGGATATATACGCTATATCGTACAGAGCGCTTTGATTTGCATTACGAGGCACGAGGCAATATACGGCGATAATTGGGAGACGGTTAAAAGCCATTGACACTTTGTGCACGTAGATAAATTTAATAATTTTCAAGTTAAAGCGAAGGTATGCGTACACGGCTTAAAGCTGGGTGCACGGATTGCACGGCAGTGATATAAACTGCCCGGGGTCACGGACCTGCAGCGAAAGGACACGTGGGCGATTGTGCACGCGACATTAGACAGGAATGCGCGCGTTTGCCATTTCCAGCAAACAGTTTGCTTAATTAAAGCGAGCAAAGATTCGTTCCAGCAAGTGGAAATCAGTTGATAGATACCACTGCGAAATGTATCATTGCGCCGGCCGCCACAAAGAGGCCGCATTTCGCTTTGTGGCGCGCAATTATGCTGAAATGCGTCACGGACTTTAATGAAACCCCTGTCAGTGGCAAGTATTCGACTATTTCCGTACTTTGCGCGGCGCAGCGCGCGAGCTATTGATCGTTATTTATTGTTGACGGACAGCATTGTCGCCGTGGCGTTTGTAACCCAAGCTTGTGCATGGAACGTTCGCTCGCGGGAGTGCGTTACCACGTAAAAGAATAGCATGAGCTTTTACGAGCTTTTACCGATATCTGTTCTGTTCTGAAGAACTTAATTGAAATTCTGCAAAGTATTCTAATTACTCGCCTCGTACACGTACGATAACGCCGGATACTACTTTATAATTGCTACGATCACTATATGTCTTTTATTGTAAAGGACAGTCTTTTATTTTTTTTGGTTTTCAAGTAATACACCAATCCAAGTCAAGAGAAAGTAAAAATGATTTTGATGTAATGAAGGTCAAAATCATGATTTTTTTTGTTGATTTTAATGCGTTCTTTAAATTTATGTTTTCAAAATTCATTTTATTCTTTATTTTATTATATAACAATATTACGGGAAATTTTTTTTAATTAGTATTTTAATGGCTAAATATTCATAATAAT
Source organism: Trachymyrmex septentrionalis (assembly GCF_001594115.1). Classification (NCBI taxonomy): domain Eukaryota; kingdom Metazoa; phylum Arthropoda; class Insecta; order Hymenoptera; family Formicidae; genus Trachymyrmex; species Trachymyrmex septentrionalis. Next base: position 1,541,864 of record NW_017304228.1, on the reverse strand, counting down.
AAGCGAGTGTTTATTATGCAAGAAAACTTCAGAAGTAAACCAATTTGGAAATATTTAGGAATAAAGTCTTAAAATTTTCAGGTTTGTCCTTTATTTTCTCAAAGAAAATGTGATCACCGTATTGCGAAAATATTCGATCGATTTTGTAATTCATGCGTTCACGGTGTAGATGAATTTTCGCCGAAGTTCGTTTACATGTTCTGTAAACAGAGGGCCATCGAGCTTATATCTCGTCATTCGGAATTAAACGCGCATTTCTGCTCGAATTGTATTCCATTGTCGCCGTTAACCGCGCCTTCTTTTTATTATTTTGTTGCTTTTCGCGCGTAATCGATACGCGAAATCGGCTATATGGAAAATACAGCTTTCAGTTTTAGTTTCGAGAGCTCCTAGATTCCGTGGCTGAATCCGCGCGGCTTGGCCGCGGATAAAACGGATAGACGTGGTTATGGGACAGTAAATTTTAATTGTGCGCCTCCATCTACCATAGTAGCCAGTTCACTGCTACCGCGGCTATGATCTGGGTATCCTGATTCTGCCGTTGGCAGTCCCACCAAAGGCCGCATATTGCTGCCATGCCCACGTACACATACGAGTCCACACAACACGCCCACATACACAACATACTCATTCTCACACACCCGTATACATATATATATGTATGCCACGTGCACACACACACACACACACACACACACGCGCGCGCGCGCATACGTTTGTACGTATGCTTCGTTCTCAGCTGGCACGAGGACAGATTAGTTTGCAAACAATTTCATTTCTGTTGCTGTCGGCCATTCAGAGAGGTCGGGTGGAAGGAAGAGGGAAACTAGCGAGACAAGGGATGGGGCACCGGAAATTCGTGTGCATGAGTGGATACATGTTGCGCGCGCGCGAGCACGAGAGAGAGAGAGAGAGAGAGAGAGAGAGAGAGAGAGGGGGGGGGGGGGGGGGAGGAGGGGAAATGTCCGTGGAAATCGGTAGATGGAATTTACATACATCATACAATTTACGCGAGGATGTATGTAAAACGTTTACAGCAGAAGCGAGCGGCCAATTTCGTCAGGGAAGGAAAAAAGTTGAATAACGCTGCTACAAAGTGCTCCAAGATTCCCGACGATAGTAACGGGCGAGTTGTTGCACTTTATTAAGAACTGTGTTGATGCAAAGCGATTTGCACGCGAGAGGGTTCATTAAAGTATATTATAATATTACCGCATGCAACGCGCGCGGACCGATTCAGCTGGTAATTAATCCTTTCAGTCGCGGGAACGTTTTATATGGGATCCTTGCCGTGCGTAAGTGCGTTTAATCTTTGTTGGAGATTTCGCTGAATAACGTTATTATTAGTCTGTCGATCTGTTTTAGCAGCGTTTGTACGTCTTTTTTGCGATGATTGTTGCTTACCAGCGTTTGTATTATTTCTTTTTATCTGAATTAATTTGGAAATTGTGGGAGATTATGTAAACGTGCTGTCAGTCTCAACTTCCGCGTTCCCTTCACGGACGATTCAATTCACGAAACATTCCACAAAATTAATAAGCTACTTCCCGTAGAGGGAGATATTACCGCGCTTGTTTATCGAATATTCAGAGTTGGAATTATTTTACGTACAATAATACCGCTCCGTTGCGTTAGAAAGTTGAGGAACGGCCGCGGTGTTCATGGGGGGGGGTGGGGGGAGGTGCACGAATATTCGCGTTTCCGCTCAAGCGGAATAGGCGAGGGATCCCGCAAAAAGCGGAAGGGAAGCTTGTCGCGAGGAGCGATTTCCCTGGGAAATTGAGTCGACGGCATGGTACGCGTCCCGCGGATGAAAAAGTTGTTCGGGAAAGGTTACATAACCAGCACCCGCCGGCCACCACCCTCTCGCACGGTGGAGGAGGTGCAAAAATCCGCGCAACTCTGCCAATGCGACCGTAGCGGAGCGGGTGGGCTTGATTTATGATGATGACGCGTGTTGCGCCGGACAATTGTCCGGCCCCGGTTGGCTGTAAGACGAGAAGTGTAATTTATCGCGAGGACGCAGGGATCGCGGAAGTGGGCCGTTTGCCGATCGAAGAACTGATGATTCGTGGGGGAGATTTAGTGCTGTAATATGTTTGTTTAAATTTTCGGGACGACCACCTTCTCGTTGCGTCGAGTTTGTTTCGCGTCTCCGTGGAAAATTGCGTTCGTCTGAATACCGTTACTATTACTACTTTTATTTTTTCTGCTCTCTCTCTCTCTCTCTCTCTCTCTCTCTCTTGCTGCTGTTATTATTTTTAATTGTCCAAAGTTGACGTCAATATCTGTAACATAGTTACTGACGCTGTGAGACCTCCATTTAACTCTCCGCCTGCAATCATATTTCTATTTTCTTCATTCAACTCAAGTTTTTGTTGCTGTTTTAGGCTTTTAAAAAATGTGGAAAGATTCAAGATTACTTTTCAACATCTCTATTATATTACAAAACAATTTTTGTAAACAAGATTTAGGAAAAGTAACTGGACTTCACTGAACAAATTTTTAAGTAAAATTTCCCTTGTGCTAAAAAAACCCATATTATAGTTAATTATGTAAAAGGCACTAATTAATTTCAAGAAACAAAAATGATATAACTCGTATAAAAAAGATAAATACAAAGTTTATTTTAACAATAATTCAAATTTATAAAAATATAACATGAAGAATATAATTGATGGGTCAGTTTCGAAGGATTAAATGTATGAAGATATGGATTATAATTTAATAAAAAAATAGAGTAAAGTCTGCATTAAGCTGAAATAATCATTTTGCACGCTATCTATTGTAAGTCCTTGGATTAGACATTATGCGTTCGGATACTCCGCGCGGAAGTTTCCGATTTGCGTTCGATCATGTTGAATCCTGTCGGATCGTGTCGGTGTAACGGACAGTGTCGATAAGCGTTGCATGTAGTATGTATATGGGTTTTATTTGACGTCGGGGCTACGTCAAAGTTCCGAGGAAGTTTCATACTTTCGGTGCTCCCGTGTCCGCCCAACTTTACTTCGACGGCTATACGTTGAAACGCCGCCGTCATTGTGAAACGCTGCCGAGGGCTGACGGCGGGACTCCTCAGGTGTGACCAGGTAACTCTCCGGGGACTGACTTGCAGGAACTGTCGCGACCGGTGTGTGTGACCGGCGAGATCAATTTGATAAACGTCAGCTGGGCGAGAGCACCTGAGAAAGAAGCATCGAACTTTATGGATTTCATCATTACTTATTCCTGCCTTTAGTTTCTTTCTCGACATGTACACGTTTACGCTTTTCAATCTTTAAATGGCTAAAACGAATATAATATGAAGGAAGAAATGTCGAAAGTCGCGAATTTCATCACTTTTTCTATCGTTTATTTGCTCCAAAAATGGACACAATTAAAAAAAGGAAATTTTCTAAATATAGGTATAACGAGTGTTTTTGAGTGAATTTTAATGTCTTGAATCATAAAAATTTTATTTTCAAACGCAGTTTTGATATAACTAATAAATGATTGTACAGGAATAAAAGCTTGTTTTTTTTTTTTAGTATATATTGTTCTTTTACTTCAAAAGTAACGCAACTCAAATAATTAAGTTTCTCAGATACGGAAGAAAACTATTTTCCAATTTGATAAAAAGTTATTGACTAATGAAAATAATATTGCGGCAAAGAATATATTTTTAACATATATAATCAAATGTTATTTTTGTCATTTTACAATCTTATACAAAAACCACTCTTTTTAAGCTGTGACGATTCCAAGTTAGTTCATTCACTTTTGATGATTGATTGGATAATGTTTATACCTAACCCATTCATACGAGTATAGTAATAATTCAAAGATCATATTTTTTTAGTTGCATCATTTTTCAAGTAAAGGAATAACGTTTTTTTTTCATATTTCCATTCTATTCCTGTAAGCAACTAAAAATGACATTTTTTAAAATTACGTCATTGTAGCAAATGAGCGATATATACAGAGAGCGACAACAATTTTGCAATACGAACAAATCAGGCGTTGCACCGGGAAGAGGAACGATACCCGCTCGTCGCGAAATAGCCGTCATGTTGCGCAAGTGCCCAGCATGGGCACTATACGAAGCTCTACTTAACGGTACCTATACACAAAACAAGAAAGGAAAATATTTCTTCCAGGCTCACGTAGAACGCGACCTGTTATCTCGTCCCTCCACAGAATATTACGGGTATCGTTCCGCGTAGTGACTCGACTTTCTCCTCCTCCACAGTGCTCCAATTACCTACCTACCTAGCTTCCCCGTCTCTTTTTCCCTCTACCCTCCGCATTGCTTTCCGTCCGCGCAAATCCGACGCTGTCCGGACGAAATTCATCAACCCTCCGCGTAGAAGCGGCAGAGAGAGCGGTAGAGAGTCCGGGGGGGGGGTCGGTTCTCCATCCCCTCCGTCGCGCGAGGGAGGAGGTTCACATTCCTCGGTTTGTGTACAGGAAGCACGCACACGTACTGTGCATAAAACCGAGCAGCGTCGGCACACACGAGGGTCGGTGAGTGGTAGCGTGGTTTCGTGTCCGTCGTGTTCAACGGCTTCCGTCGTTGCATGCCACGCACGAGATTCCGAAAGTACTGGTCAGCCGTGTTTCACGTCGCAACGCTTTGCTGACAGTATGCCGCGCGGCAATACCCAGTTATTTCTCCCCCGTTTTTTCCCCCTTGATTCCGTCGCGAATTACACCTGGGGAATGTTTGTCGGGCGCGTGAGGGGTGACCAAGCAGAATTTTGTCGCGTGTCTCTTTCCTTTTTTTTTTTATTTTTTTCAACGAAAGACTAGGAGTAAAACTGTGGAAACGGAAAGAATGACTCCGCTTCGCGGCGTAATACGTTCTTTGTACGCGCGAAGAGAATCCCGAGCTCTCTCTCTCTCTCTCTCTCTCTCTCTCTCTCTCTCTCGGTGTAACTGCAAATGGAAATTCGCACGCGCGAGGGAAAAAGTTTCGGAATTCATTACCGGAGTATCGGGCGACGGGCGGGACACGTTATCGCGATATCGTGTTTATCGGTAATAGAAAATCTCTGTCTCGCGCACGCACGAAAAGGGGCGGGCGTCACGCGTACGCGCGCGAGAAGAAAGGCGCGTGTACATCGTCGTGTTTTCTTCGCGTTCCCCTTTCTGGCTTTTAAAGGGCTGCTCTCCGAGGGGACGGAAAAGAAAAAAAAAAGAAAAAAAGAGCGGAAGAGGGCATTTAAGAACGTACGTGGATCTGTACCCTGAATAACACAAAGACCCCCCCTGATGGCAGCGGTGTTTCCGTTTCTGCAGTTTTGTGGTGCGGACTTAATGGCGTAGATAGCCACTCTCGTCGTGCGACTCCCGTCTTTTCTCTCTTCTACCTCTCTTCTATTACTTTCTTGAAAATCGTACTCTTTCTTCGTGCGGAAATGCGATTGGTTCGGGGCCCGCCGTTCTCGAAAATGTTCCGTAGCTTCCGTAGCCGTTCGGCTCGTTTGTCCTACGAAACGTCTTAAAACAATTTTACCGGAGGCACTCAGCTCTCTTTTGTACGCGCTAGATTAGATATCCTCCCGAGTGGATGATAAGTATAATTAATTAATTTGAATTGCGGCGCAAACTACAATCGCGGGATAATCCGGTAATTCCGACAAATGCGATTCTGTCGCGAGAGGAACGAACAGAATTCATTGCTAATTTATCGTGTTACCGTAAATAGCAATTCTCAATACAGGAAGATGCGTGGGCTTAATTTTATCTTTATAAAATATTCTTCAGGAAGTTGTAAATATCTTACGATTCCTTAGCTTGACCTATCTTCCTCGAAAAATTTACTTCGCAACTTCGCGAGCGCCATAAATTTTCCTTCGCTAAAAACGATAACGCAGTAATCTATCAGAAACTTTTTAGACGGGCACAAAATTTCGCTTATTAAAATTAAAAAAGTTAGATTGAACATTATGTAGGTATCTAGTTTTTATTTAAACTCCCGCCCCCTCCCCCCTCCACCCCTCTTCAAACGCTTCGGCATTAACGTACACAATAATTACATGTAACGTTCACAATAACGACGTGTAATACATAATTAAATTTGGGGGCGTAATTGAACTACTCTGAAATTAATTTCTATCTAAATTTTATCGGTGCCATTTGCGCGATACGAAATTTATGTGACACGGCCAATGGAATACACATATTACATCAATCGAGAACGGATTAGAGATAGGTACGATGGATTCGGGCATATCGATCTATCGCTCAGTAGATGCTGACCTTCCTAATGGGGACGGTCGCTAATCGGCTCATCACGCGTCGGTTTCTCATGGTAATATATGATGGACAAAATGCCGTCCGGCCTGTCTGTTAGCGTAATAACGGCATTACCGCGCCCATATATACGCGCCATACGGTGTTTGTATCGGAATCAATACGATGCCGTGCAATGGCAGCAACAGCGCAAAGCGCGGCTGACTGAAATCTCCGTATAATGTTGCAAGATGCATTATTCTCGATAACAGGGCGAATAACCCGTAGCCCATGATTGTTCCTTTGTACGGGGTGAGGGGGGGGGGAGGGAGAAGAGGGAAAAATCATCTTGAGGAGAGATGAACGAGTAACATCTGTAACAAACATAGCTGTACATCATGTATCTCTTTCCTGATATCTCGGAATCTGTGTTCTTCCAGAACGCCGCACGTAAATATACGTATTTACGATTAGATGCTTTTCGACAAAGGCGAGCGTTGCATTTTCCATCCGGAGAATAATTAATTAGTCTTATCTTGTGTATAGGTTTTCCACATTTTTTTTTCCTTGTTAACGCTCATTTAATAACGGTAATTAACTGCGAATTGTGTTCGCGGTAGTCCTCTTTGGTAAATCCTAACGCGCGCAGTCTTACTTCATTAGGCGAGTTGTATCAAACACAAGCTCGATCGTGCCACTCATTATGGGAAACGCCGCGCTCGTTACCGTATACAACGCCGGTATATACCCGGAATCGATGCATACGACGACGGGAACACACAGCGGCAACACAGTGGCGCAAATCAGCCGGTCTAACCCCGACGGCGTCGCCGTCAGCGCGCCGCTGCACCAAGTGCATTATTATCAGCACTAAAGCGAGGAAAAGAGAGAGAGAGAGAGAGAGAGAGATGGAAGAGAGAGAGAGATGGAAGAGTATGCGGTAATGGGTGTACTCCGCGGTGCTTTTCTGCCGTGTCTTTATCGGATACACGCATGCACATGTTACAGCTGGAGGGAGAGATCGTCGCTTTCCGTCGTATCCTCTTCTTCTCCCGTACCCCCTTTTTTTCGCCGTCTCGTCGCCTCCTCTTTCAGTCGACCCACCCATTGCCCTCTCTGTGCCCGCGAATGTGCCAGCTCTTTTTCTCCCCTTCCTTTACTCACGTATGCCTTCTTTCCGTCGGAATCCATCCCTCTGTTAGGATAATCATCACAGAGGAATTTTATAGAGGCCGTTGCTCGTTGCTCATTAAAGCATTTAGTGTCTGCGTCCCGCGCGATAACCCGGCGTTCTTTATCCTATCCACTTCCACTTTTCTTCTTTGCGTTGCGTTTCCGTGCGTGGAATCTAACCTATAGATTCTTTGATCAGATCGTGTGGAAATGATGGATTATTTATCGATATAAAATCGAATAATCGTTTAAATATTCTACAACAGGCACATTCGTTTTAAAATTCGCGAGCGTGTTCTTTGATAAAAAGAAAGAAATGTTGAAATGTTAAATTTAAAAATTTTTGGTACATATTTTTTGTTTGCACACAACAGATACTCAGTGTATTTAATAATTTTCCACATATATCTAAACGCGACGTGATTAGAGTATTATTTCGAGTCTACACATTGTGCTATTCCATAACACAAATTGACACGATATTATTAACACAATATTATTAACATAAATTATATTTTGATAATAAAAAGCCGTTTGCATCTTTTAACGTATAGTGACATTTATTCTTCTTTTTAATTCAGGAACATTACGAAATTTTAAAATATATAAATTACGAATTGTTCTGTACATACTTAAAATGTAAATTTAAATTATATTTTTCTCATATAACATATATAATCGATAAAAGAATATAATTAAAAAGATATTTTGCAATTTATTTTTAATCCCAGTCTTATAAAAAACTTATAGAAGAATTATTATTATTTACAGAAGTATTTTGTTTTAGTTTTTTAACGTGGATTATTCTCTTTTCCATGCTTTTTGAGATAATGCGTGTTTCGGTCGAGTTACGTAGTGTGTGATGGAGTTAGCACGAAAGCAATATTCGCCCAAACGCTTTTTGTTAGTGACCCAATTAATTAAAATATCCAGCTTCGTCGGTAGTAATTGCAGGCACAATTTTGCAAGCTTTTAACAACATGCAGCGCAACTGTAATAACGCAATAAAGACATAATACGCGTTTGTTTTCACAGTGAAAACGATTATTTTGTTTAATTGTTACGGCGTTCATTTATCTCGGGCATATATTATTAATATATTATTAATAATCCCACATATAGCGGACGTATTGTTTCACCGCAGGCGTGCGGTGTGCTGGAGCAAATTTAAATTTATGTGACTAAATATGTCGAGACACGAACTATGCGTAACATAATTGTGCGAAATTATTACGAGTCGGTGTAACATGTTTAACAGCCGGAGGACGGCGATATCTTGGTGTGTCCCCGTTTTCTATGGAGCAGATTTTATCGTTTCCGAATGACAAGCCGACGGTTTGCCGACGGAATATTATGACCGAGGAACTCATAAAATGATATAAAACGGATTCCGGAAACCATTGTACCCGTGGTGGACAGTAGTATGCATAACATTCGTCCGGATCGGATATCAAGGTCCATAATAATAGTAGTACGAGAATTGAGGAAGATTGATTGATTTCTTTCATATTTTTTCTCATGTG
>NW_017304228.1:1530571-1532855 GCF_001594115.1 Trachymyrmex septentrionalis | reverse complement strand
CAAGGTCCATAATAATAGTAGTACGAGAATTGAGGAAGATTGATTGATATTTCTTTCATATTTTTTCCCATGTGTTTTTTATAATTTTTGTGTCGCTAGCGTGGTATAAATACGTGCAAATCATACTTCAGACATTGTTGAACATATTGTTCGATTCTATCTTCAAGTTATCTCGATCAAACTGCGCGTGTCTTCCCATTCATTTCATTTAATGCAAGATGTGATTTATGTAGCGTGCAATGATTTCACGTTAGAATAACAGAAAGTGAAACAGAAAGATATCACACGACAATTCAATATCCCGCGGGCGGATAGAGGAGATGCTCATTGTTTTGTTAATAAAACATCTGAGAGACCCGGCGCGACGTCTGTTGCGCGATTCAGGCGTATCAATGGGAGTAAATTGAATGGAAGGGAAAAAAGCAGTGAAATATTCGAGAGTTAAGTTACGGTCGCATTGTGGCTCGCTTAACCCCCATCCGAGAAGGGACGCGCTTTGCATTGTCTGTCTCCCCTCATCGGCGCTTCGACCCCTCCCTGTCGCGCGTGTTACACATAAAAGGTTTCTCTCTTTTTTTTTGTTTGGCCTTCGCGGTCATCCCGTCAGGTTGACAGGTCGCTGGCCGACCCAGGCGCAGTATCGCGTCAGGTTGATCGACGTTTGATAACTCGGAATACCCTGGCGAAACCCGGAAAAGCCATTTTATCGAATTGGATAGCTATGCTCGCGTGTTTCCCAGGGGCCTCCAGTCTGTCGTAAGAAAACGCGCTGAAGGCGAAATATCGACTCGTTGGAAAAACTCACTAAGTCAATGTGTAGGACATATTGACTTAGTGACTCTCCTCGCGACACGTTGGTCGATATAAATAAATCTTACTTTCTCGCGTACTTTTGCTACTAGTAGTTGAAATTAATAGTCAATTTGAATATATAAGAGAAAAAAAAAACATTCTACCAGCCTTTCCCGATATATTATCGACTACGACGTGCACTTAACGTCGACATATAATCTACCAAAATTCTATTTTGGACGGGAAAATTTATCCTACTGAAATTAAACGGGTTCAGGTCTCAACGGATGAACAACTTCGTCGATACGGTTCGTTTGTTCCGGATCGGAGTATTCTTGATAAGCACGAGACTGGAAGAGCGGAAAGTGAAGCAAGATATCTAACGGTATCCGATAATAGAGATGTGACTATACCTACCAAGCCACTAACCCCCGTTCTAATTAAGCCGGGCTAACCTGCGAGTTAGGATTATTACTCGGTGGGTACAGGAAGAGGAAGAGGGAGAGCAAGAGAACTAGACGTACACGTATCTCCTCGTGTATATGCTACTTGTGTTGGTAGATGCAATGGTGCGCGCTCGTAAGTTAGCGAGAAAGAACTCGGGGTGTCGTCTGGCGTGGTGCCAACTATCCGCTTCCGTTATCGTTCCTGTGGGAGCCGCCGACAAGAATTCAACACATTTGGGCGTTGTGGGGAAGCCTGCACTCTTCAAAAATTCCTGTAGGCACCGATGTAAGCCTGCTGTCCGACCGATTTAATATAACGTGATCGATACTCGGTTATCACGCGTGCATAGCGATAAGCGGTATCAAACACGGTAAAATACTGACGGAGCTACTACGCGTCTCTAGATTACGCTGAATTATACGTCTCTTACCACTCCTCTCTGGCATAAATGTTCATATCTCTTGGAAAAGGATTTCTTGGTGCTATGTTATCCTGTCATTAGGCGCGGCAATATTTTACACGGAGAGGGGCCATTTTTTTCCGAGAGGATGTCTTATATAAAGAGAAGGTTAATGATATACTTTGAATTTAGGAATGCTGAATAAAATTTGCATGAGACATTCGGGAATGTCACACGTTGTGAATAATTCTACGATTTACTTGCGGCGGGAGAAGTGGCTGATTCGATCGATCGGCGTTGCCGTATAATAAATGAGAGGGGTCACGAGCCATCAGCCAGCATTATGAAATGAATGACGTTAATCATTACCTCGAGCGAGTCCAAATTTTGCCGCATATTTCGCAACGGAAAACGTTTGATCATATTTGAATTTATTATCGCGTGCTCCAGTTAGCGAATAAGATTTCAACCACACTTTTATTTGACCCACATCTTTCAAGATCTAGCTTTCCACTTTTCAGGAATCTGTAGAAAGATAAATCACTTCTGCGTCAAGTCAGATCATAATAACGAAATCAGATTCACAGTTCCATCAGCCGGTCCCCCCGCCGTCCATCCGAGCTCCCGTCGCGGTGTTGGGGCGGT
>NW_017304228.1:1476055-1530471 GCF_001594115.1 Trachymyrmex septentrionalis | reverse complement strand
CGCGGCCCCCTGGGGCCCCCCCCCCTCCCCCCGCCGCTCGCCGGAGTGTAGGTGTGGCGAGTGGCACGGGATCGGTCTGTTGGGCCGCATCTCTAGTCCGGGGTGGTCCGCCCCCCCCCCCACCTGTATAGTGGCGTCCCGGGCCCTATCGCGCCTCATTGGCGCGTGACTCCGCTAATCGCGGGAGCCGCGTCATGCCCGTGTCTCGTGTCACCTGGCGCGTGAAATTTGAGTGGCCATCCCTCCTCCTATTCCCGGCGCCAGGACACGAGACACGAGCATGACGCGGCTCACGCGATTAGCGGAGTCGCGGAGCCACGCGCCAATGAGACGCGATAGGACCCTCTCGTGGGGATAACGAGCTCTGCGTGCCCTCGGGAGGATCCTCGGGAGCGAGCGCTCGGCATTTGTGCTGTGGCCAGCTTAGCGAGCGAACGGTCGGAGGGACGCAGGACCTGGCGAAAGGATTGTAACTAAAAATGTGCTTAAAGATACATACTGTAACATATATTATGTGTATATGATAGATTTATTAAATAAAACTTATTAATATTAAATTAAGTTATTACATAACGCGGCTCTTTAAGTGGATCACATTTAAGTGGCTTTATTAAAAGAAACACGAAATAAAAATTCCATATACAATATATATATACGAATTAAAAATTTTACAATCCCATCTTTCTATTCAGTAAAACAGTTTTGTTAGCTTTTCTGCAAGTTAACGTCAATGTCTTTTGTACTATAGTTTATTCGCGATTTGGCGGAAAACGTTTGAACGTCACGGCGCTTTGGACACGGTATCATGCGCCAGATTCGCGAATCAGCCGCGCAGTGTGACAATACATGAAAGCAATCCGAAAGTGAGAGATTTATAGCTAAGAAACGGCCACGTAAGAGAGCGAATCTCGAGCAGCGGAGAGAGGATCGAGAGATCTATGACCTCCCGCCGGTTCTCGTACTTTGTCTCGCGTATGGTGCAGCGAGTATAAACGCCACACTATGCTCTCGTGGACGCGGACAATGGGACACCCGCTAGTTCCCGGCGGGATTACCACTCGCGCGAGAAGAAATCCTAGAAAATCGGAAGCGCGCTTCTATCTGCGAACACCGTGGACGATTTTTCCACGACCACATTGGACGTGACGACTCAGGACGTCCGTGTGTCTTGTGAAAATATAACATCGTCGAGTTGCAAACGCTGATTGCCGTTATCAACATCGTGCTGAGGAATAAATGTGCTAGGCATTTGTATTTCATGAACGCTAACTTTTAAGATGGGAGTTTATATATAAAATCTTACAGCTTTTCCTCTTACACTGAGAAAAAAATGTATATTACATTTGAATAAATATTTATGTGAGTAGAACGAACGAAAATTTACTTTCATTAAATATTTACAGAATAAAAAAAATGTTAGTTAAGTTAAATCAATGATTTTTGTGCCAAATATAAATCTATCTTTATATTCAGTAAATATTTAATTGATGTCAATAAATCATTAAACACAAATGATTCATTAAAATTTAGATTCTTTCAGTGTAAGTAAGATCTGTTATAATTTATTATTTTATTGTATTCCTTGTCTCAAAATACTGTTTTATTATATAGTTTCACTGTCACTGTAGTGAAGACTAATAGACTATTGTTTCACTATAGTGGTTTTTGCGTCTTATAAAGTTTAACGTTACAGAAAATAAATAGACTTATTGCACAACAATTAAGATATTAATAATTTACGATAAGTTTAAAATCTTTAATATAAGTAATTCCAAAACGATGAATAAGTCTTGGAATTTTAAATTGCACTGTTACCCAGACATACACTCGTATACACGTTATAAGGAAATATGCAAAATCTCTCATCGTCTCGGGTAGATATTTAACTTGAGTATACGTCAGTTAGAATCGCCTAGACCGGAGTTTCTTCTCTCTCGCGAAATGTTTTTCTCAGGATGTCGTCCGACGTGTGCGCGCTCCGTCGCCGTGAAATATTAATCTTCGCGCTGAGGACCAGCGGAGGAGTACTAACAGGAATGCATGTAATATTTAATTACGTCACGAATGTCGCCGCCGCCGTAGGAAATGCAGATAAATTCACTGAGATTTCGCTAAAATTTTACTCGTTGGATTATTCGTATTTTGCCGCGGCGGTTCTTACTTGCACCACTTATAAGTTATCAACTTACAATTGCCATATTTTTGATTGATTCCTCATTTTCTGGTAAATTAAAAGCTTGAGCTTTGAGAAAACAATCAGTCTTGTCTTCTTAAGATTTGCTCAGCTGTTACCGAAACGATATTTGAATTTCGCGATGACACTAATTCTCGATCACTTCACCAAGGTATGCTAATTTGACTGGTGCTAACGTACACTTAGCTATCGCAGCTAGCTATCGAATTGAACCGGAAGTGGATCACGCTTTTGGCAAACACTCGGTGGTCACGTGCACCCTCTCGTATCCAACCTTCTCTCATGGTAATCGCAGATAGGCGCGCGAGTTAAGTACCGTACCCATAGCCCGCTGTGCTTGAAACCGAGAACCTCCATTAGTCGCGATAGAGAGCCCATGTTAAGAGTGTTAATGTGACTCCCGAGGCTCGTCGAGCTTCGCTGGTCCTAGTCAGGGTCGATTTCGGGCGTGAACTGTTCTTCCGATTAGCGAGCAGAAGTTTCTTCCCCTCAGTGTACATTTCTGACTTACTACGACATGTATAAAGTTACAGTTAACGAGGAATCGCTAAGCATACAATTAGTTATTGAAGTCGAAATAATTACATGCCAACATCTACAGTTTTATGTCCTAAAATCTAAAACGTTATTGAATAATTTTCCATAATTACGAGAATATATGTATATTGAATAAATACATTTATATTTGTTAACGTTTCTTTAATATTTTAACATTTAATATTTTAACATTTATTTAGTATTAAACTTAATATAAGCAATTATTTAAATAGTATTAATACGAATTATGTCAATATATTAAAATAATAATGTAAAAGAATAATAAAGTGAGGATTGTAAGGTGATATTAAAAGAATATCGAGCGATGGAAAATTAAATATTTCAATGAATATTGATGATATTTGAAAAGAGGATTCTTGACCCACGTCGTAATACTGGATAACATTGAGATAACGTAATATCAATGCGGACGGGTTTCAGCATGCTTCCAGTAATACTGTTTCAATCCTATATTTTAACGATAGCAGATCATCCATTGGTAAATGCTGTATTCACGAGGTGGACCGCCGGCTTCGCGTGTTGGCTTGGTTTAAAGAAATTATACGACGAGTCGAATCGAGTTATCGGGGCATCGAAACTAATCGATATTCCGCGGAGGCACGAGTGAAGTGCATGCACGTCGGGACGTCGATTATTTGGATTACTCGGGCGTGTTCGACGAGTGGTTTCATCTTGAACTTCGTTCCTCCGGAAAAGTTCGTGCTGTTAGTAGCCCCGGCGTGGCGCGCGAGCGCGTAGAACGGGCACGGTCCAAGAGTATCAAAGGCGAAAGTTGGGCTATACTTACGGAATATCGCTTTTAACGCTGGCAGCCTTCGTAAATGTCGGGGCGGAGTTGCCAACTTGTACGACGGAATTCAGTTCATACCGGTAAATTATTCCGCCTTTTCACTAGACTTCCTCTCCTTTCGCGAACTTGCGCGCATTGTACCAGCACTGCCGTAACCGCTTGCCCCCCCCCCTTTTCTCTTCCCTCTCCTCAGTTATGCGTACGATTTTATACATGTAAAATGCTACGTAAACCGCGGCTTGTTCTCGCAGAGGATTTATAATTACTCCGCTGCTGCATAATATTTGGCTTTTTCCATACTCTCTCGTATATTTTTTATTAATTTTATAAACTTATACAACACATTCGAGACGTGTATTGTTTATTATTTCGCGATGTTTTATTTTGGCAAGAATTCCTAAAAAATGCATTGAAGTCAACGGAAATTTAAAATGATTATTGATTTATTTTAATTTAAACATTCTTCGTATGACGAAAAATTGATGTTTCCCACATAGTTATGTTTTCGTCATTCAATAACGAAAAGATAACTTTGCGCTGATTTTACACATTTGGTATGTATGAAAGTTTTTTGCAAGTGTGCGATATTACTTCTCGCCATCCAATGTGGGTCTGCTGAAATGGATCATACCGCAAAATTTACTGTTCCAGTTTTACAGGCATTTCTTTGACATTAATGGATCGTCAAATCTTGTAATCGAATATCGTCATATTGACTTTTAACTATGACATTAAAGTTATATCATTTTGATTAAAATGTGTTCTTTCCCAAGAAATGCATAAAAATCAAAACAAAAAATTAAAACGACTTTATTTTGATTCTTTATGTCAATAAACAGTCAAATTTTATAACAAAAAATCATCACTTTAACTTTCGTGACATCAAAATAAAATCATTTTGACTTTTCTAGACTTGGTGTGTGTTTCTGAGTTATTGGTTGTAATTATAGGAGCATCTTCTTATTCATCGTTTTTCAGAAGAGTAAAAAATATATCAGGGGGACAAGTTTTCGCGGAACCAGCTATCGGATCAACAACGAACACTATCGTCGGAACTGGTGTTCATCGTCGTCTCGTTTCCCTTATACGCTTCACTGCTCTGGTCATATCGCTTTAGTCTCGGCTCTTCTTCTATCTTCTATTTCTAGTTTTCGGTCAGCACTGAAACCCCCGACTACACGAATGTCCGTAGAATGTTCCGCTCCGTTTTCTTCTATTCTTTCTCTTTTATCTTCTCCATGACGTCTCGCTACGTCTTTATCTGCTCCCGCCTTTCTTACCTTAACACGTTTGACATAACTGCACGTTTGTTCTTCTGTAACAAGATTTTGCCGCGATACGTAAACTGTTGTCAATTCAAAGGTGAATTTTCTTGGAAGAGGAATAGAAGAATCGCAAAAGCTGTCGTCGCGCCGTTTTGATTCCGGTCCTCTATACTTATTACGCTTCTATTCTCTATTCTTGCTCACCTTTTCTTTTTCCTGGCTCGCTCAGTGTAAAATCCCGTCTCGTTGCCTATCGAAAATGTTCTTTTCCTTTTCCTGCCGCTGTCGCTACCTTCGATGGTGTTCATCGAATTTCTTTCTTCTCTCGCGCTTTCTCCCAGGAGCATGCAATATGTTTTGTGCGCGTATGCAAGAAAATTTAAATATTTACTCTCTGTCATAAAGTTTGGCAGAGCGAGTAGAATGGGAATTCTGCATAGAGATTGCGCGATGCAAAGGGATGGATCGAGTTTGTCGGTCCGCGGAAACGGCGATCTTCATATCGATCGCTATTTCATTCTTCTTCTCCTACACTTCTTTCCAGTATACCGCTTTAGCCTCGATTCGCCGTATCTCTTTTTTGTTTCTCGTTTCTGGTCAGTCACGAATCCCGCTGGGATTCTCGTACCCGTGTCGTACCACGAGCAACATCCTACCCTCTTTCTCTTTTAACCCTTGCCCTTAGTAAGCTCTTTTACTATTAATATATCTTTGGAGCTTATCGATTTGAAACTACAAGTATATTAATATAAATAATTATATAAAGATATAAATTGGAAAAGTATATACTTTATTTATTAATTCGAAATATTTTTGAAAGTTCTTTTTCTAACGATAGCAATGACAATTTCATTTCTCTTTTCTATTTTTTGCTTGCTTCTTTTTTTTTCGTTTTTCCTCTCTTCGTTTCTCGTTTTCCTTGCTTCTTCGTCGTTCTACGTTGAAAGATAGTCTCTTCTCATTTTATCTAGTTTTAAGCTTCACCTTTAGCCTGCTGCTATTTTTGTTTCGTACTCTTGCGACCCTCTCTGTCTCTTGATACCCAAACGATGTCCTTACAGCCACTCACTGTGAGAAACGATCCTCTAACGTAATTTTTCACGGCAAGCGCCGCGACGATTGTCGCAAAAAGAGAGGAAATGTCGATCGGAATTGTCGACGGCGACCTGAGGAAATGAGGAGAATTTCGTGTTTTTCGTAGGAAACTGCTGCTCTCGTCTCGATTCCTATTCTCTATTCCCTTCCACACTCAACTACTCCCGAGTCGTATCGCTTTAGTCTCGTGTCTTCTTTTCTCTTGTTTCTTGCTTCCGGTCAGCACCGTATCCCGCGGGAGTTCAGGTACTCGTGATGCGTTGAAGGATATATCAGCACTTTATTCCTTCCTTTTAATCTGCGTCTTTAGATCTCATTATTCTCTAGTGCTCTTTTAATTTTATGTTCTTTTTTTGACGCATAAATCATTTTCTTTTAGCTAATTTTCCGATTATTAGTATTCTAATTAATAAGAAAATATTGCGGCAATATTGATTTCGCCACGTGATATTATTTCAGATTATATGAATATAACCAATATTATGTTTCTAATGATTACGGGCAATATAGAAAACTTATTAATCATTGTCTTTTTACAGATCTACATAAAAACGATTCTCCAATTTAATTTTTCTTGATAAGTGATGCAACGATTGCCATAACAGAAAAGAAACGTCGATCGAAATTGCCGACAGGAAGGAATTTTGCATTTTTCCCTGCAACGTCTGCTCTCTCTCCGTTCCGATTCCTGCTCGTCCTTCCCTCCTCCATGCTCAGCTACTCTCTGGTCGTATCGCTTTAGTCTCGCTTCGCCTTTTCTCTTCTATTTCTAGCTTTCGGTCAGCGTCAGATCCCGCGGGAGCCCAGGTACTCGTGGTCCGTCGAAGGATGCTTCTCGCTTCCCGCTTCCTCTGTTCTCCCCCCATCACTGCCATCGTCTTCCATCTCAATGTCTCCTCCGTCTTTTGCCCTCTTGTCCCCCTTCCCCTTCTTTACCTTCATACTTCACGGGATAACGTCGGGCGACGATGGCATTCCCGAGTCCAAGACCCGCTCGTTCGAGTTCGTCGAAATCCTTAAGGACGTCGTTGACCTCCTTTCCTCAACCGTTCTGCAGCTTCCACGTTTTCAGGCTATGCAACCCTCTTTCCCCTTTCACCCATTGACCCTCCCACCTCCTGCCATCGGTCTACCCCGGGGCTGCTCTTAACCGATCTGTGCAGATTCAATCTGAGGTACAGAAGATCCTGTCGTCGCCGTTATCATTGTCGTCGTCGTCGTCGTCGTCGTCGTCGTCGTCGTCGTCGTCCTTTGCTAAGGTTTGAGTAATCTAGGGTTTGATTCTCAACGGGAACCGCCACACCGATGTTCTGTCAGACTTCATCAACATATCCGACGTTGTCTTGCGATTCAGCAAGGTGTCGCAAAGTCGGAAGTAATCGGAGAGAAGGACTATCCAGGTGAAATTGCTGCTTCAAATCCAACCGAATTTCCTGCTCTTCCTGTTGCTCGTAAAGGATATCGAATGGAACTAGATTCTCCGGTCTCTCGAAGTTCGCATAATTTGATTTCATATGTTGAACGAGGACAAAATCGATTCACGTTTAAAATTAACAAAAATTTAATTGCAGTTTATGAATGTCGAAGTTACGAAATGTCATAAAAATCTATTTTTCCTTTATAATAGCATGACGGAAATGAATAATAGTTTTCTCCATACTTACGATTCATTATAAATAATATTCTCTTTCAATGATTCAATTTTTCTGAAAATTATCATTGATATTAACAGATAAATTAAAAGTTTCCGGTTTTAGTTTAATTTTTCTTTACTGTCACTTTCTAATGAAATTTAGTAATTAGCGAACAAGTTAAAAATACGATCAATAACACATAGATATAATTCAATATCGAACAGGAAAGGAATATTAAATTCGCTGTTAAATCTCTAGTGTGAAAAACCTAATGTGAGTCGTCACTGCTCCCACTTAATTATATCGTTATTTTATATCAATGACACTATATAGTGCCAATTTTAATTATCGTTTAGTATACGACGACTCACATTAGGTTAAATTTGTCATTACAGATTTAACAGTATTGTTTTTTAATCTATTGTACATAATTTATAACAGATTTTTCTCTTATAAGATCTAACAGTTTACAAAAACTAGGTTATTCTATAAATGCTGCAATTATATCGTTAAAATCTGTACGTCTGTGCTACCTTGATCAATATATTTCTCATGACGCGTATAATTACCTATTAATCGCTAAAATGCATTTAATGGATGTAGCTCGCGGAACACGGAGCTAATTAAATCGCGTAGGATCCTCCATCCGAGAACGCTAAATCAATCACGAAGTCGCTGTCGCTGCAACCATCTCTCTGTTTATGTCCGTCTGATATTTAAAAAAAGATTGACGATATTAAAAAAAAAAAAAAAAGTGTAGAATACGCCGTAACTGGTGTTTTCGAGGTTGGAGAGGATTGTTATATTTCTCTTATCAGGTTCCACGATCGCGACGCTCATTTATCTTACGCGAGCCACTCCGTCATCAACGACGTTATCGCCAACGGGTAATTTAACTATACGAATCGATTTCCATACCGCGAAAGCATCGTAAACAGGACGTCGATTGGATTTCGATAAATCTGTTTAATGAGTAAGTTCAATAAGTCAAATCATGCCGGTGTGTCTCCGCTGAAATCGTTTGTTACACAATGCGGCTAGCTGCACCTGTGCTATATACAAATATTACTTTTGTTGTTCCGCGCGGATGTTTGCTCCGCCCGCGCGCATTCACGTGAAATAATACACGGTAATGGCTCTTGCACGTTGGAATATATTTTACCGCTCTTCGATTCGCAATCAACGCACTGCGTATGCAACTTTACGACCGATAAGAGAGAGATACGCGCAAAGAGTTACTCGCGAATATTAGTGCTGTCATAAGGGTTGAAACGTTAAATTCTTTTCCGTTTTTCTGTATTTACATCCGCCGTATTTATTTACGTCTTCATAAAAGCGTTGGGAGAAGAAAATTTTTCTTTGTAGCTCGGATACAACGCGGTATGTTATAATAACGCGATATCGTTCAGAGTTGATGGTTTAACCCCTTGAATCCCAGCGGTGAACACAATGGAGCTCCAACGTTTCAGAGATGCTTGCATGACGAGACGCTGCTGCTCGCACGCCACGTTTGTCCGCGAACAAATCTTCATTGTCCGGTCTAACGAGTGTAACTTCCGAAAACAATGCCTCGGCGAACGATGGTATACAGACAGGTAACTTCCTCGGGACTCGCATTGCTATTCTAGAAGATTCAGTCGATAGCTATCCTTTATCGGGAACCTCTGATTGGACCGTTCAGAATAGTCCTCTTCGGTCTAAATTCATTGAGAGTTTCGTCAACGTGATATACAACAAATATAATACAACAAGCAGTCGACGAAACGTTTTAATCTGTTGCGTGTCTTTTTCTTTTTATGATATCTTTTACTCTCTTTCAAATATCGTATATCAAAAAAGAACATACAAGGGCAAATAAAAGCGCAAATGTTAAAAGTGTTAATATAAATATTACTTAAGTAAAAATCATAACATTTTACATTAAAAAACACTTGATGCAATAAAAAGTTTACGTTCGTTTCAGCTTACTCAGTTGCCGTTTTCAGTGTTTTTCTCTGACAAGAGAATATAGGATTTAACAAGGGATCTGTCATAACTGTCTTGAACGATTTGATTCTTTTTGAAATATGTTGTTAAACGCAAAAGTCTAAGAGACACGTATCTTTTATATTGGTCTGATCACAGATTTAAGGGATGAAACAACTTTAAACAACAAATCTGGAATCATTCATCAAAAATGACATAATTAAAAACATAATTCAAAATTAAAAAAAAATCACTAACAGTTTATATTTATCTTAATCAGCTAAAAAGTGATTAAACTAAAATTCAAAATAAAACAATTTCTTCTTCAAACTTCGATCAGGCAATCTGTTTTAACTTTAAATTCTCTTTGATGAATTCTTCTTTTTATTTACAAAAACGACACAACTCAAAATGTGTTACTCTTGTGGAAGGTATTTCGATTTCTTTGAAAACTTTTTATAAAAACACACGTACTTAACAGCCGGACTATGAAGTTAAGCTTAGTTTTGACGATTGTAATATAGTAATCTTTATATGTACCTAACTTATTTATGGTATAGTAAATATTATATTTTTTAAATTGTGATTATTTTTGAAGTAAAAATGATATGAAAGTCATGTTACTTTCTTTATTTTATACTTATAATTCTACATTCTGTTGTAAATGGTGACACCAAAAAATCGTTAATTAGATTCTGCAATTAAAAAAAAAATATTTTTTAAATACTATTAGAGCTTGAAAGCGTCCTCGCTAATAATTAAAGGACCTATTATGCACACCGACCTCGCATCTCATAAGACGTGCACGAATTCCTGGCTGACTCGAGAAGGGAAATTCTACTTGTCTGGCAGGGCTGACAGCATGGCCGCCGAGGTTGACAAAGCCCTGACCATTTCTTCGTGGCTTCTCGTCTTCGAAACGACGACGTGTCACCGCCACCGTGAAAATGCGGTTCGTTAAATCTCTGGGGAAGGGGAAGCCGTCGCGAGACCGGGTTGAAGCTGAAGAGAGAAGGACCGTTTGGAATGGGGCCGCTTCCAAGGCGCTGACAAATTGGTGCGACGTTGTTGACGAACGGTAAGAGAATGGGAAGCCGGCGTGTTTCTAGTCTGAATGAAACCGAGACAAAGTCGCATTTCTTTTGCCTTATTTCATCTTTCTGCCAGTAACGCTATTTCCGGCCATTTAAATAGCCGCGAAGAACTCTCTCGTTCTTTCCAACCGTCCTTCGTGGCTCTACGATTAATTGTGTCATTCGTTCGGACGAGGCGTTAAAACGAATGCATGCGGTGGGATATGACAGCGAATACTTAGTAATCTAAACGTCTACCAATTTATTAATCTAGGTACTGTTTGATAAACCACCGCCAGAGTAGTCTTAATTGCGCTATGCCACCGCGCAATAGTCACGTTACCATATTCATCGTTGTACAATACAATGACCGTGACTCACCGACGTGATACGTTACCGTACACGATGTACATGCTCTACGTGTGTGTCCCATTACGTTAGGCACTGCCACGGACGATAGCGTGCCGTGCAAGCCACATAAATATCTCGCTAATTGTCCACCGTGAAATAAATCCCGTTACGTGGAAACATTTGCCTAATACTTACACACATACGTATGCATGCACACTACCACTGTTGTATACCATCTCGTGTGTAAGTACGACGCGCGCGATGTAATTCAGATGCGTCGTGTTACAGGGAATACGGTAGTTACACACGCGGCTACACTCGCGTGAGACATATGCATACTCGTTGTAAATCCGACCGGCACATGCGGGTGTACGTCCGCGCGTCTTCGGCGTTCGGTTCGCGCAAATCTTGCGCGTTTGTTGAGCAAGTATCGCATACATCGAAACATGCAGGATCTGTCATCGACGAAATTCGAGCACGTATCGCGCGTTTCCCGCGGCTATCTAATCCCTGGAAAGGGTAATTTGACCAGAGATAAACGTCTGTTAACACTGGAACTGTCGATGTCATTTTGGCACTACTATTTCATCTTTTTCCTTCTCTTTTATTTTCTTCTCTTTTTTTTATGCCTATTCTACAAATGTGTAAACGTAATTAAAGTTATTGTAGTCGCAATAAAACACCGCTCACAGTCGAATACGAGAAAAATATTCGACTATGACTGACCAATTTTTGCGACTACACAATCACTTATAATTATACTGAAAAAAAAGTTGTAATCAATATTTGTTTAAATAATTTTAAGTAAATATTTATTAAATACACTGGCCAACAAAATTAACGCAACACCTGTTTCACTCTGCAAAAATAGGCAAATTTCGAGATATAATAACTTAGTCAAAAATTGTCGTATTGGAGTTTAAAAAAGCATTTTACAGAAACCTCTACTTTTCAGATCGCTACTTAAAAAAATGATCTCATGGAGATTTTATGAAGTTACACAAACGTAAATGAAGGTATATCAAATTTTAAAATTTTTTACGAAATTTGCGGAGTTCCTCGGAGTGGAATAAAAATTGTATACAAATACAATTTATATCATTCGAAAGAGCGAATCTTTATCTTTAATTTGCTTTTTTACGAAGCTTCGTATGATTTTTTTTCATTGAGTTATTCAATGTTAAAGTATAAATGACCCTTTACGACAATTTTTGACGACGTTATTGTATCTTAAAATTTGCCTATTTTTGCAGAGTGAAACAGGAGTTGCATTAATTTTATTGGCCAGTGTATAAACATATATTTATTTTATATAAAAATCATTAATTTGATTTAACTGTCAATTTTCATTAAGGAAATATCTATTTAGTAAATATTTAAATATTTTCTTAGAATTATTTAAAGACATAATAGATTTTAAGTCCATTCTACAATTACTTAAGCGTAGTTGTAAGTGATTTATGGTTATAAAAATTGACTAACTACAATCGAATATTTTCCTCATTTTTAACTGTGATTAGTTAATTCTTATAACCGCTTACAACTATGCTTCTGGATTTATATAGAATGGATTTTAGATATATAATACAGAATATTGAAAATGTAATACAAATAATTCTAGCGAAACAAATAACACTAAAATAATTTTTCACTAATCGAAACCGAGGATAGAAAGTTACCAAATTGGCACTTTCAGCAGCGAGATTATCGTTGGTGGTTTTAGTATTAACGAACGGTGCCATAATTGTGTACGCACAGGTTAAAATTTCTACGCGTTAGAAGACATCCTCGAAACATCATTTTGTTTCAAATTATTGAGTCTTAATGTACGATATGTACGATAGTTTGTATGGCTCATGTACAGATTCCAAACGTGAGAACGTGATGATCGAGAGAGACGGACGGATCTAACGGGGAAGAGAAGCGCAGGGCATCGGTTGAGTAACCGCCAGAATGAGGTTGTCGACGGCTGTCGGGACGAGGGAGTAGCTATAATAATCGATTTTCATGCGGGCAACCGAGGGAGGTGCAACGTCGATGCTGATTCATTTCCCGCGACGCGCTAAAGATTACTACATGTAACATTGTGCAGCCATGTGCAAATTGTGTCATCGTGGATGGCAATTAATTAATTGCTTCCTTGAAAACATGTACGAGGGGTTTTAGATGAAGCTTTTATGCAACGTTCATCATGATGGCTCTTTCATTTGTTTTTAATAATATTAAATGTCAACTTTATTTTCTCATTCAATGTATTTGACTGTTACACAAATTATGATGTATATTTTAATTAAGAGATAATGTAAAACTAACAACAAATTCTTTTAAAGAATATAAACCAAAAACTCATCCGTCATTTAATAAAGTTGCAGTACATCAGATTAGGCAATTATGGAAAATATAAATAGTCGTTTCCATCATAGACAATGGAATAAATTCCACGGAAGTAGATTCTTGTTATATTTTAATTATTACTGCGTTGTCATGTTTTATTTATCGGTATAAACAAGTGAAATGGTCAGGGCGACGATGTTGATGTTGCGCTCGACAAAATGTTGTCCTTCGCTGTTTAAGAACGCGGAAAAGTTTGACATTATTAATATCTGACATTATGCCGGACTGCCCGTCGAAAAAGTAGAACGACTTGGATGCGCAAAGTAGCTCCGCGTCGTCTTTTATATTAAACCCGACGATATTGAACGCTCGGGAGGCTCTTACCTTAAAGACCTAGTCGCGAGTTTCGCTCTTATCGCTCACCGAAATCTCGTCTGAAAAGAAATGACGCGGGCTGACGGAAGAGAGTTAGAGCCGACACGGCCTTTTCACCGTTCGAAATGACAAAGAAGCCGCCACCATCCGTTACGGGAAAACTTCTTCACGTGACAAGAAAATGTCGTCTAAGCTGCGTTACACATCGTGACGGTTTTCTAACAAATCTCACCTGCAGTTCTGAAACGGAGGATCAACATTAAACATTGAAGTGCTATTGATAGTCTGCTTCAAAGTTAGGGGATTTATATTCATAAATTTTCTATTAAAGTAAATCTTTGATTAATTAAAGTTTCAAATTCTCAATAAAAGTCCGAAAATATTAATGTCACTGAATGTATCGGCGTTTTAGAGAACTTTGTGTGATACGAAGAAAATCTAACAACTGCGGGGAGGGAAAAGGAGAGAAAGATGAACTAAAGAGAACGAAGATAGGACAAAAGAGCGCGTATGATTATCTCGGCCATATTCTCGAGGAGATTGACCTAAATGTACAAAGGCGAGAACAAGTTACATATGCACTGTATCGATATGTCAATATATCGAGTGCACTCGGCTTTTCAAGATGAATATGAAGAGGCTTCCGGATGATCTAGGGTTCTCTTATATTGCCGGAGCACGCCGAAGCTTGTCGTATGGCTGACAAAAAGCCATTGTTACTTGCCGATTAATTGTAAGTTTTCTTTCCATGCTCTTGAACGATATACGTACTTCTTTCTTTTTTTCGACATCGTGACACGAATACTTGCCTTTGTATCAAACTTTGATCAATCTGACGTTTCATTTCCGCCCGAGCAATACCGAAACGAAAGACTATGATGAATTATTATATTATTAAATAAGATTAAATTATTTGCGTTATGATGATTAAATATAATAGAGAAAGTTTCATATATTTCGGCAATAATTTTCACAATTAATGTCATCATATATGAGGCGATTTTAGTCACGTAAATTAATACGGAAATAGTCACCTGACTTTTTTTTTACATAAATAATTACTTGGGGTATTTTTACACTTCAATAAAAATCACTCTTAATTACATATTGTATATTATTATTGATCATTTTGCGATTTTTTTTGTATTTAAAAATTATATTGTAGATATGGATTTAATTACAATTTCCTGAAAAGAAGTAAATAGAAGACAAATAAATATTAAACGGAATAAATGCATTAAATAACTTTTATTGTAATAGTGTATTTTAAAAAACAAAGATTTCAATTAATATAATGCTTTTTTATTGTGGATTTTCGATGAAATTGTATATTTAAAGGTTTATAAAGGATAAAATAATTATTATAAAAAAGAAGGAAAAGTTGAACGCGCGCGCGCGATATCTACAAAACAATAATTCACATTTTGTTGCTAGAATGTAAAACCACTCCAGGTATTTGCACTGGCTATTCTTGGTGACTATTAATCGTTTACCGTTCAATAATGTAGTTTTTCTCTGTTACGAGACACTAGTTATTAAATTTCATCGTCGATGGGATGGCTAAGGGATCCCATATCTCGAGGATGTATTGCGATTGCCGGAAGGTGCAAGAAGTAACGCGTAAATCACATCTTACAAATCGGTCTTGTATATGGGTATTATTAAGTGGAAGTAACGGCTGGATTGTGTCGTCTATACGATACGTACGCAGGTGTGTCGACGAGCGCGTGCACACACTTATTCGCGTAACATCGTGATACGTCGCAACGGTACATATTGCATGTACTGCAAGCCGGTATTATGGGCTTGTGTGCTTCCTGTGGTACCCGACGTCCCGCGTGAATACGTGAAAGTCTAATGCTGCATACTGGCGAGGCATTGTGTGCGCAGATGCATACACAGTGTCGGAGAGAAACGCAGGTAACTCGGTACACTTGTGCCGGCGAAGATGCACAGTCGCTACTGTCACGCGGCTTTCCTTTACAACGACGAGTAAAGCACTTCAGAAATGTGTTTATGGTGACAAATGCGTAACGATATTTTGCAACGGGATACGGCTTACAGAAAAGCGTTAGTTCCCGGACTTGGTTGAAGATACATCATGTGGAATCGCGTGGGCAAAGTACCGTGGAATAGAGTTAAAATTGCCGCGTAATTGTACTGTTGTCGAAACGTGAATTGTATAGAAAACTTGGAAGAATTGTTTTTTTTTTTTTTATTGAAAGAACTATTAATGTCTGTCTTTGTATACTTGTCGACGAGGATTTTTCATGCACATCCAAGTGCGCCTTCGCTCCTCCTTGGATTAAGCGATACGCTGAACTTTAATGCAGATTGACGTACTATCTCGCGCGTGCACTTTACGTAGCTGTGTTTCGGTGATTTTATTTTTCGCCCGGATTGCATTCAAGATTTGCAAACTTTTACACAATATGTAAATTTATGCATATTATTTGTCTAAAGTGCAGCCACTTTGCATTTTGTTTGTCTGTCAAAATCTGATGTATGCCGTATCTTTCTCTTTCCGGCTGATGGTATTACACAGATATCTCCTGGCGTCTTTTCGTTGTGAAGGATAGACATTTTCGCTTCTTTTCACCTCTCAATTTGGTGAGCGATTTTCTATCAATTTCTCAATTCAAGTTGGGAAATACGAAGTAATCGATAAAAGAGAATATAATGCAATTTTTATAGACAGATAATTATTTGTTTGTAATTATGATTACAAATGCAATTGTTTGAGTCCGATCAAACGTAACAAGCATAATAAATATTAATTGTAAAAATCAATGATTTGCTATGAAAATAAATTGCAAAATAAATTTCGTTGCGCAAACACATCATCCACCAACATTCGTTTAATTCATTCGCGGGTTGAACATTTAATCCTCGATATTTATGAGATTTCATTTTGAATGATAATGAGAGACATTATCGGTACTTCTATTTTGCCACGACGTGAAATGTATAATAATCTTTAGGGAACGGAGGAAGTATCGACTTTCATATACGATCAGCAATTCCCACTATCTCTTCAGTGCTCATCTCTGAATTTACCCTATCGAGATCCTGCGCGAGATAGTGACAACGCCCCCGAAGGCTTCTCATCTCAACGGAATGCCTGCTATCGATTATATCACGCACATTATATCGTGTATATAAAACCGCAAAGCCGCGGGGGGAGAGCCGGAGAGGAGGGGGTGGGTTGAGGGTGCTTTGATTCCCGCGGTGCCACGGGAGACTTCGTGACGAGGAGCTATTCCTGGAGTATTTTAGGGTTACAAGTTCGTTAGATTGCAGAGATAAACCTCCGCGGGCTTATTTATGGATCGAATTCGCGAGATTTCCGGGAAAAGCTCGTTTTCCTCCTCCACCCCCTCCCCCACCGCCCGCCGTCGCACGCTACGTCCCCCTCGTGTTCGTAGTCACGGTGTGCCGCTCCGTCCATTATGATACGACTGTTCGATCGAGCGCGGGGACGTGATATCACTGACTAACGAATCCAGACTTCAGAAATCGGATTTAGAAGCTGCCCGTGGGCCGCATTAAGTATATAAATCACGAACGCGCCCTCGGATTTCTGGCCGCGACGAGTGACCGCGTTAGCAAAATCGCGCGGGTTCTGATCTCAGGAAAATATATATTAAACACTTGATACCTGACGTAAATCCGTTTCAATAAATACATATTCTCTAAATTCTTTGGAGTGGAATTTTATTCTAAAGAGTGAAAATTGACCCAGTCTTGAAAAAGAGTGGCTCAGCTTTCCATCTTTAAGATCCAATTTTTTATTTATCTGCTTAACTTGTGGTTAAACTTAACCTGATGTTTCACCCAATAGGCCGATTTCACCCATGACATTATAGATGAAGCTCATTGGATAAAATATTAGATTAAGCCTAATCACAAGTCAACCAGAAAATGAAAAATCGAGCCTGAGAATGAGATTTCACTCTGCAGAATGACAATTTACTCTAAAAGTTTTAAAGAGTACAGATATATTCCAATCTAACTTTGATCGTTAAGCGCTTCTCTTACTTATTTTAGTTATGATAAGTTAACATAGCGATCCTGTTGCCAATCGTAGTATCATATGTACCTATTAAATTACCACTCGTGGATATAGCTGAAAACACTTTTAATATTTATTCGCACGAGTCAGCTTACATCCATTTACATATATTTTATCGCTGCTCAGTGATAAACATGCGCTCGTCTGCGATACGTTGATGTTAAATCGGCCGCGCGATGCACGCAAGTAATACCCTACCCTCGCGGAAACGACGCTGCCGCAGATCGTGGGACCGAATTCCGTAATCGGATCGCGCCGACGATTGACAAGACGTTTGATAACACGGCCGAGATGCATCCAAGACGTTACTGCACGTAACGGTGCAGTTCTCTCGCGGCAACCGCCCCGTTGCGAGAGAACTCGTCTCGCCGGTTATGACACGAGGCTCTTGCCGCGTGTATCGTATCAAGTAGCAAACCAATCAAGTTGCCACAATGGGGCTGACGTCGCAGGCAACGGCGGCGGTGGCTGCTTCCGATACCGACGTGGAATTTTCCTCGAGGTTGCTCCGGTCCTCGTCTGTTCACTGGCGAAACATACGGGGGTAGTGGTGTAGGGCACGTTCCACCGTGCCACGTTGGAAGCTTGCGGCAGATTTTCACTAACAATAACCGTCACCCTCTCGCTGGTAGCGACAACGAAGAGGCGAGGCGCTAGCCGTGGCGAGGACTCGACAGCGGGGGCAAGCTGAAGCAAATGGAGGCATCGATTCGCCATTTGTCTCGCTCTCGTCGAGCGACATCACCCTCTCACCTTGTTTTCCGTCTTACGTTTTGCCACGCTATTTACCCGGAATTTGTGTCGCGACTGAGGGTTGTAGCCGCTCTCCTTCGATGGACGACGTTCAACGCGGCACAAGGTGTTATGGGTTTCTGGTACCTGACGGCTCTAACCCTTCGACGGTCGCTGAAGGATATCGACATCACCTTAGGCGAATAATTGTGCGGGATATTCTGTTTCAGCTAATTAAAGTTCTTCCGTTTTTGTCTGTTATTGCGCAGATATAGAATTCAAATGTGAAATTTCACCGAATAGAACAATTTTATGAAATCTTTGCTAAAGGTAGATAGATAAATAAATGGATAAATCGTTTTTATTGAGCGCTCTGAGATGACATCCCTTTAAGCGGTATAATAAACCTTAGAATTGTAATTATAATAAAAACAAGTAAAATCGGTAAATATCCATAGAGAATTTATTGTCAGGTATGGAGATATACAGGATACAAAAATAAAAATAAAATTGAACAAAAATAATAAAATAATATACAGATAATGACAAATAATATTAAGAAACAAAATTAAACGAAACTAAACAAAAATTAAATTCAATAGAAAATACGAAGAGAAAGAACAAGAGGATAATTGAGTATTTATTCTTTGAATCTGAATTAAATCACTGATATCAGTCCCAAGTAAGTCAATGAGTAATCAGTGAATTTGCAGTAAAATTCAGCTAAAAATAATCAATGAAACGTGAAATTCCTAACTTATAACTAATCTTGCTGTAATGTATACATTCAATGTATAAGATATTGGATATGAAAATGTCGATACTTTAATTATATAACGCTGAATTATATAACGCTTAATTATATACGCTGAAACTTCCTTTCTTTTTCCTTGAATCTCAGTTGATTATTGAATGACATACTTTGAGACTGATATCCACTGATTCAGATTTAGAAAGTAGTTAATGTGAAACTATGAAATAATTTTTAAACGAAACAATTTTAATATCGAACCCACAGCGGTAGTTTTTGACGTTGTTAAACGTATATGAGGGTTATTAACAGAATCGGAATGATTGTCTGCACGGAACATTTGAGAGTGGATTCGCTTTTACGTAAGCATGCAGCGCGACCGGCGCGGATCGGACAGAAAAGTTAAGGGACTCTCGTTATCCGCTTGGTCGTTACTAAGATAATATCGTCGTTGTAGACGGTGGGCGCATAGTGCGCCCGCGACATTCGCCAAGCAAGCCCGCATGCAACGCCGGCTACGTGGTTACACAATGGTGACCTGGCTGTAAACCCGCTAACGAGGACGTACTTCGACACCTGGTAGTAGTTTACTTTGTCAGTATACTCTTGGACTGTATAAGCGAGGAATAACGAGGGATAACTATTATTAGATGTAGTTACTCCCGACTATCGCGTTGACGGTAACGCCTCCCGCCCGGCTTATACCGGGCGAATAACGCGAGTTTGAGTTACAGCAGAGCGATTGTGCTTCCGAACTGATATCCGTTGTATAGGATATTTACTTGCTGCTACATTTCGGTATATAACGGTACGTATCGTTCCCGAAAACTGAAATAACATTTGCTCCGTCAGAATTCAGTCGATACCGTTCTCTCTTTTTTTTAATCGATTAAGCACCTTGACAATTGCATTGGATATTAGATTCTGTCAAAATAATGTGAGATTAATTCTTAACTGTAGTAAGGTATGTATGACATAAAAAGTATACTTAAGTTTTAAAACATTCTATTTGAAGAACAGAATACAAGTGAGTTAGTGAACCTCCGCCTTATGTAATTATTAAAGGAAGGTTTAATGTTTTTTCACTTATAGTTTATATATATATATATATATATATATATATATATATACAGGATGTTAGTTAAGTATGTTGCCATATTCAATAGAGTGATTCTTTGGTTTATTAAAAGTAAAAAAATCCACATAAACATGTGTCCTGAACGGCTTAATTTCTGAAATACAGGTGAATGTTCACAAATGTTTGACGAAATTGCGTTGAAGATATCTTCCTGCATAAATATGCTTTGCTTCACGTGAGTTACCATTCGCACAACAGTAAACAAAGTGACAAAGTCCAAGTCTCAAAGCCTCCTAGATTACCAGACTTAAATCCTTTGGATTATTTCCT
Source organism: Trachymyrmex septentrionalis (assembly GCF_001594115.1). Taxonomy (NCBI): domain Eukaryota; kingdom Metazoa; phylum Arthropoda; class Insecta; order Hymenoptera; family Formicidae; genus Trachymyrmex; species Trachymyrmex septentrionalis. Next base: position 1,509,874 of record NW_017304228.1, on the reverse strand, counting down.
TTGGCATCTGAAATCACTGGTTTATACTACCCCAATTGAGAATGAGAATGATTCGAGAGAATCTCATAATCAGATTGTATCACAACTAAAATTTCTGCTTTGAATCCAAATTACCCATTGCTGTAGTCGAGGGTTAATGAAAAAGTAAAAAGACTTTGTAATCTGTTTGCATGTCTCTATAATTCATTAAGAGTCATTAATATAGAATCGGAACATTTTTTAACGTGGATGAGTCGCGATTATGTTTTTCATTTGCACATTTGAATCCCCGTTTATTGGAGTACCTAAATGTCTCGTTTGTTTGAATAACTCGGTGCAAGTGAGGGATGCGTCCGTGAGTTAAACGCGGCGTGCATAAGTATTCACGTCGATAAAGCGCAGCGGCTCGCATGCGCTGCATGTTTTGAGAGCGTTGTCGCCACAATCGTGGTTAATTACTACCATATTCATGTACACGATACACGTTTCTTAGTCACGAGTGGTAGGCTGCACGGGGTGCCTGCTAATCCGACACGCAGATGCGGCCCTGATTCGTTAGTTGTTCCGAACACGTACATTGAATTAACACTGAGCTTAATTAAATCGCCGACATAAACAATCATCGCTGTATTTTGAGCGCAACGCCGTACGCGGCATCGCTATTCGTGTTTCTAGAAATAGCGAAAAAATTTCCCACGTTTTCCCTTCGCGCGCGAAGGGAAATATTCTACGGTGATGTCGGATAGCGTCAAAAACGTCTTTCTTTTTTTAAACGAACTCGATAGTTGAATTTTTACAACGATTATTAGTAACATATTATTTGTTGCTGAATTTCAATTTATAACATATTTTGTCAAAATCGCTATAGATTTGTATTTTATTGAAATAGATTTGTTAATATTACGTGAAAGATGCCTATTTAGATGACATTTATTTATCTATTTTCATTTTTATCTACTTAATTTTTATTAGATTTTTATTTTAAGACCGTGTTCTTAAGTAAAATATCTTAAAATGCTAATACTCTGTGGTTTATGATATCTTAAGACCGTACTTAAGAAGGTCTTAAAAATATAAAAATTATCTATGAATATTGGTCTAAAAAATATCTCGATGTAAAATAATATTGAAGAGAATTCTACAACATGAGGTTGTTCCGAGAGCATATAACAAGGATACATATGACTTTTTCGAGACGTAAGATCGACACAGGGGAGAGAAAGAGAGAGAAAGAAAGAGAGAGGAAGAGACAGAAAGACGGAAGAGGATGAGTTTCTCCCGTGGTTTTTTTCATAGCAGGGACTCTGACATTTCTAATACATTCGAACTGCCGATATAGCGAACATAGTAATAATATTTGATCGTGAAATATAATATCGGTAATAAAGAGAAAGTGAATCGACGATAGTTCGCTTTCAGCTGGTCATAAATCCAGCTAGCTGGGTGAGCTCCCTCGGAATGCTTTTCTCGTAACGAAAGAGAAGGCGTGTCATCGACGCGACGTATAGCAATTTGATACATGGTTTGGCGGAAAGCCGTAATCGTAAAGAGCAATATCGAGGCGTCAATTAACGACCCGGAGGATGCAACTTCGCGTTGCAACCTGCACGCCCACCACAATTGGCCGCCATCGCCTAAGTACAATATCGTTAAGTACTTCGTGTCTCGTCTTAATTGACACTTTAATTGGTTCTCAAGACATAATTGCTATCGGACGTAATTGATGTTTACGCTTGTAAACATCAGTCGGACGGCGACTAGCTCGTCGATTTCTGTCGGAACTTAAGATCTTGTTCCAATTAATTAATTTCAATTAATTTGATAGACCCGTCGTCGATGGGAGTCTCTACGGAGGGTCTCTGTGCAGGAAGCCCGTATCTCTAACATGAAAAATCTGACGCGTCATTGCTTCTCGTAAGTTTTTCCTCACTTTACCGTCCCGCGAGCCGTCCATTACTGTCATTTGTCATGTCTGAAAAGGTTATACCTATAATGTGTTTCGAGATAAGAGCAGCGACCTATTTTCCCCCACATGTGTTTCATAAAATATAGTTCTATACGTAGAGCTTTGCATTTACTTTTTGAATATAATCTAAGGTGCAAAATGTGCCCCAGGTGCGCTGTGTGGTGCATATGCACTTATTCGAGGTACGCTATCAGTAATACTGCGCAATCTCCATGGTGCAATATATTTCTTGCGACAGTTTTCGCGATTGTTCCTGAATCGCTTGGATGTTTGCCTTTTGATCGTTAACGCATAAAATCTCGGGAATAATAGGCTTTTTTCTCATTTTTGCGACGTAACTAATCAAGAAAGGACATTAATGATCAACTACGATGTTAAATAAACGCGTAAAAAATATATATCTCGATTAAAACTTTTTATTTATTATATAATCTGAGATAACTGTCATTGGCCGACGTTTATGATCATTATACAACCTTTCCACAACCTACGAAATAAAAGTGTTCATTCAATATTATCAGCGGTTTTGAGATATCAATGATTTCTTTCTGTTGATCGCTTGTGTAGTGTCTTATATTGAATTTAATTTTCGACAATATGACTTTCGGTACGTTGAGAAACACGTATGACGTACAATTTGTTCATCACGTACAGCTGTACGAAATACGCTGTACGAGACGGTCGAGTTACACAATCGATACTGTATCTATGACATAACAATTTTAGAATCGGCACTATTGCTGACTACCAAAACAATGACAAGAGTTATTTTCTGTCTGACAGGTGTCGGTAAAATGTCGATCGCGTTTTGTTTCTCTTTCTCTTCCACTTTATTCTCTTTTCTCTCTTTTTTTTCATATCGTTCGCTACGAGAGCGCAGGCAATTGGACGGACACAGTATGTAACATGGCAGATCGTGAACCGAATATGTCTGCAGGGATGGGCGATGCCGGCGTTATCCAGCATACCAAAATTTTTGAGATGTAATGGAGGAACTATGATGTGTCGTAAAAAAATCGTCGGTGCCTATCTTTTCGCAAAACGGTTCGAAATAAAATGTGAACACGATATATATCGTTAAAGACTTACGTTTTTGTAACCAAAAACTAGAAGACAGACAAATAGTTTGCTTTTATTCGAAATTTTATTATCCGAGAAGCTGAAGAAATGCATTTATCAGTGTAATGCCTAATTGGTATCTGCTCCGAAATTTTTTTAAATTGGTATTTGCAAATCTAGTAGTTTAGATTCATGTATTTTTGCTTAATGTTAACGTAATCGAACAATTTTTTTTTATTTTGAAGATTAAAATCTGAAAAATAATCATGTAATTTTTTTTAAATTATGTAAAAATGCGAAAAACCTTTGTTATAAACAATTTTTCAAAACGTATAATTGAAAATTTAAGTATAAGTAAAATATTTGTGTGAGTTCCCGCGATTGTTGATGCGTAAATAATTATAAGACGTATTACGATATTTATATTTATAAGGCAATAAGAAATAATTTGCAAACAATATTAGAATGTACTCGTAAAGTTTTGCAACCGTTTCGACTTTGGATTTGAGTTCTTCTCAGCCGAAAGTCAAGTACAAATTAAATGTAGAGTGCGATCCATTTAACGCTGCACAAAAGCTTCGTTGATCAATCAGAAGAAAGAATTTTACGAATTGGTCATCCAAGAATGCTTCAAAGCATTTGCAGTGTGAAATGGATCGCACTCTGCCCTAAATGTAGTTGAAAAAAATCCAGGTTCACTGAACGAATAACGATTAGATTAAATGCGGAACGTCGATCTTCCATCTAACTCGCGAGGTTTTTTTTCCGCAGCCGAACCGTCACGTATCAGCGGACACGTAAAAGACTTGGGCATCGTAAATGCTTCCGCGATATAGAAAATTTTATCTGTGGCAGGTATCAATTATCGCGTTTCTCCTTGACGCAGTGCGCGGCCGACACGTTTAGCTGGTCGTTTAGCTCGTTCGCGGTTTAACGGCTTCCGCGACTGATTTCGCCCTCTTAGCCCCGTGATACGAACGGAAACTCGTAAAACCGGTCATATCGGCCATCGTAAAAGCCACGGTCGAACGTCGGGCCAGCCCGGAAGAGGGCAATTACAGTCGCCGGTGGTTGTGCAAACGAGAGTAAAGGGTGGTCCCTATTTTCGTCCCTTGTCTTGCCCACGCGTTCGACGGAGAACGATGGACAAGCTGGTCGGGGTTGAAAAGAGCCAATTGGCTCGTCCTCACTGTATCGAATAAATCGGGCTTTTCGCCACAATCCTGTTGCGGTTTTTATTCTTCGCTATGTAACCGTCATTCTTATACTCCTCGTCGACATGCACGACGCGTGTCGATAGATTTTTACGGAACATTTCATTCATCGTTTTTCTCTCCTTTTTTCCTTCCCCTTTTTCTACGGCAGGAAGTGTCGCGTTGGCAATTATAACTCCCAGACTCCGTCTTGAGTCTCTATTTTCAAGACGAAGCTCGCGTTACCATCATCCAGCGAATTTCTCTCCTCTTTCCTCAGTATATAATACTTAGGTTACATTTGCTATTTTATTTCTTTTTCGCTGTCACTCCCGCGTAAAATAGAAAACGACGCGTAGGAGTCGAGATGAAACGAGAAGAAAAATAAAAGTTAGCTGCGAATGGAGGAATGTTCCTCCGCAAGAGCGTGTCCCTCAAAACGGAAAAATTAATTACTTTCGTGACTAGCTCTGCCACATTTGTACGTACATTTATTATACAAATTATTTCGCAAAAATAACGACAGAAACTATATCGTAACTAAAATGTAATTTCAAGTTTCTCTTCTTATTTAATTTTGCTAATTCTAAACTAAGAGGTACTCTATTATGTCTCTTTGATCAAATATTTCAACGAAAGGAATTAAATATATATATATATATATATATAATATAATATTTGTTTTGTTCTATGATTTTATATGAAGAAATTTAAATATAATGTGATGTCATTATTATTGAAAATCCTAGATTCATTGACAAAGCGCTCTGTCTTTTAATATAATTTTATTGATAAATGGTATTCTAGTATATAAATTTATATACATTTATATTTTAAGCGTATTTCTAAATCTATTTAATATATATATTTATAAGCGTAATTTCATATATGTAATATATAGGATTTAAAATGTTCGCATTTTCTAGTAAAACGTTCTGACATTTTTTGCACAGAAAATGATGGCGGGGGTTGGTACTCAAAGGGTTGAAGTACACTTCTATCCTCGCTCGTATCTCTCTCTCTCTCTCTCGCTCTCTCTCTTTCTGTAATTAAATATTACACATTCTCGCGCATCATTTAAATTCAATCGTACGTGGAAGATAAAGAGGAGCTTACAATTAAAATGAACGCGGTACATTTTTATTGGGACGTGCAAATCTCCCCAAATGCTGGTTGAATTTCTAGCTGAATCCATCAAACGTGGATAACTGCTTGTGCATCTGATATTTCAAGCACTTTGTTAATCGAAATGTTTGATCTCTCGCTCCCTCGGGAGGGCAGGAGTACTTGTTTTTTGTGCTACACGATCGTTTTCCCATAGTGCTCTTGACATGAACCTGCTGTTTTTTGCGCGTGTGAAACATACACTCCTGTGTGTGACGAATTCAATATGCCATCCATTTTGTCAGACTGTTAAACTCCGCGGATACCCTTGGCTTACAACGACGTATCGGATAACCTCCGCCTGTTTTCAGCGTCTTCGTGCTTGACGTTGCCGTAGGCGTTTCATTAACGAAGTCTCTCCTTTCCCCACCGTCTCTGTCTTCGACGAATGTGGATGCTTGCTAATTAAGAGCACAGCTTGACTGAAAGAAGCAACGTAATACCATTCAATAACGCAATTAATCGTGCGTTCGAATTTATTTCATTTAAATTCTTTAAGCACGAAATACAAGTTCTTTTAAGACATTATAATGTGTCGCATCTTTAGTAAGAATCGTTAATTTCGAATTTAATATGCCGTAAATCAAGATTATTTTGTGATCAGACGGATATTTGTCAGGACTTTATGACAAGGCTTTACTTTTTAATCGCATAGCGCAAGTTATTGCCATTTTATTACTTCATAATATGTATTTGATAGAAATAGAATTTCTAAAAATATGAAATAATACAGTAACGATAATTAATAATATATGTTGTGTTTTTCAATTTATTGCGTCTCAATGGAAGAACGGTTTTATTAAAAAAAATCTAAAAATTTAGTTGGATGCAAATAAATAATTTTATTTAGGCTATCAAAATAATTATGTGGAACGTTTAAATTGATTACTAAAATGTAAAGATATAAAAGAAGAAAGATTAATTAAGAGCAATAAAAGGAAGGTCAAATTAAATCAGTTTATTAAAGTCTAAATGCACAAACATGAACTTCAATAAACTAGTTTAATTTGATATCCTTTTATTGTTTTTAATTAATCTTTTTCCTTTTTTATTTTTGCTTAATAAATTAGAGCGAGAGAACTGAGTTCAGAATGTGAAAACTTTTTGCAGAATTGTTATCAACGTTTAAACGTTTTACATAATTATTTTGAGGATTAAACAAAATTATTTTTAAATCTTAGACATTTTAACAAAACTATTCCTTTCATGTATATGATAAATTGAAGAAAAGCATATTATGTTATCCTGCCACAAACTAGCTTTTGTAAATCAGATTTTGGGAATATTTGAACAGGTTGACATTTATTCCTATCCGATATCGGATACGAATAAATCGATTTTCGATTTTTTTCACACGCGATATTATTCCATAGCTTACATGAGCTCGTAAAGAATCGAACGCAAACACGAACGTCAACGTGCTGCGTTTTCGTTATTTTTCCCATGTTATTTTTCCCGTTCGTTGAATCTAACGCAAACATATTTTTTTTACGTTTACGCAACTGGTGCTCACCAGCGAGCATTGTTCCTTAATTATTGTTGGTTCGAGCGTAGTTCTTGCTTGCGGCGATAAGTACGAAATTATGGTATCCCCTGGACGAAAGTTCTTGCTATTCGGACTCGCGCGTTGAGTGCCTGCGGCCGGAATTCGGTCGCATCGTGTCATTCTACTGCGGAATTTCTCAAACTGTGCTCCATGGAATACTGGAATCCTTGGAAGGAAAACGGTACCTTTTTATTTGAAGAATAACTTTTAGTTATATATGAGTCTCTTAAAAATGTTAATAGCTTAAATTAAAAAAATAAAATATGGAAGCAGTGAGATGCTTTTAATGAGGCTATTTTTGTTAAAATTTTTGTATGTTCGTATGAGAGAGAGGAAATTATTTATTGCACAAGAATTTTTTTCTAAAACGAGCGGTCTGACGTTTTTTTTTAGAATTATCTACAAGAAACGCAAGAAATTATTTCCGAGAGAGTAAGAACGGACTTGTATGAACGTCGACGTTTAAGATTTCCTTTTAGGATTTCCTATTAGTCATAAACTAGAATCGTCGCGTCGAATATATTCCGCTATTTATTTTTATTGCCGGTCTCTCAATTCGCCGATCCTCCGATCCGTCTTTCTCATAAATTCCATGACGGCCGGGAAACTGAATGTTATTTGTATGAATATCGCGTCTGCGGGGGACATCGTACAAGGGATTCTCTCATAAAAGAAATACGTCAGCACCGGAACGAAGTAGTTCGTTCCAGGAAAATGCTCCTCATCGGTGCGTAAACATAAAAATTACGGAATCAGTGGAAGGCGGTCTTATAAAAATTTGTTAGGATCTGCAACGAAATCTTCTTCTTAAAAGCAAATATTGAGAAAGCACGAATTCTATGCAGCACAAACATTTCATATTTAATTGTCTGTACACTATTATATTCATAATGTTTAACTATATATAATTTGAGTTATTCTTAATTACTACTCTTATTCAATAGTTGTATCATTAATTACTTAAGTAAAATAATAAAATTAATTAGTTTAAACAATTTAACCCAAGAAAATGTATTAAATTGAACTCAAATTTAGTTTATTATTTATTAAGTGCATACATTAATATAATAATATGTTTATCTTGAAATAGAAAAGGATTGATTTATATATTTTATCACACATAAAAATAAAATAATATTGTTTAACTGAAGAAATGGTTATCATTGTCCATTTGATATATAAAATGTATAGAAGAATGAGAATCATTTTATTATATATTTTGTATAAATGTTGTATGCTGTAAATGCCAATTAGAAGCTGCTATTAGAGCGAATTATTATGTGCGGTTTATGTTTCTAAAATATGAACATTATTGTGCCGACAAAAGAGGAAGGAGAACAATATTGAGTAGATATAACATGGTTTGTAATTTCCGAGACGCATGGCGATATTCACGAATATGCCGAGAATTTCCGATAGAAAAGTATTGCTCGTAAATTTTGACTGGACATTCTACCACTTATTCTCGACTTCGCATCTTTCTCCCTTCATTCAGAATTTCGTTCAACTTTCCTCGTTTTGAGAGACTTAAGAAAGAGAACGTCAACGACCAAACTTTGCTGAACGTTTACGCGTATGTGATTATTCCCTTTTAGAAATAATGTTTATCATATAACAACGAAATTACGCGCGCGCGCACACACAACACACACACACACACACACACACACACATGCATTTTCTGCGTCTCTGGACTTTTTTATTGATTTTTTACTGTAACCATTATATCGTATTATTAGCACTTCTTTATTCTTTTCGATATTTTCCACGATTAATTAATGCAGAAATACGATGTAGATTATTTCTCTTTATTTATTTATCTTTGTGATAGAAAATTGATATACTAGAAATTGTGATAGAAAAAGATATACTGACGAAGCTGTAAACTTCCAAAGATATAGCGGATTCTGTTTTGTAACGATAAAATAATTACATGAAGAATGTACGGAATCGGAAGAAGAGGAAGAGGACGATCATGCGGAATTCTTGTTCAAGACTTCCCTCAGGATTTGCGCGTTCGCAAACTTCGGTCGCCGACTTGACGCTCGACTATTTATTCCCGCTGCTTTACGACTCGCTTCTTCCACTTCGTTATTCGCCCACCTTATCGGGCGGCTCTTTCCCACCCCTATGCGGAAGATTCGCACTCTGCAGAATGATTATTTATCCAAACGCTCCCTTCTTCGGCGATTTTACACGGCTTTATAAACGCGAGGAACGGTAGGAGTAAAATCCAGACGTTATCTCCATTTTTCTCTCCTCTTCATTCTCTCCCTCTTTCTGCAAGTATCGATTTTAATTTCAGCAGAGTACACGCCGTCGCGACGCCGCGTAAGAATCCTGTGAGTATTCTTGTAAAGTTTGCGAGAACGAGATTGTCGATATATATTCGACGGATTCGTGAATAACATCCAGCTCGTTCCTGCCTTGAATACGTTCCACCTCGATTCGCCAAAGTCAAAAGTCGAGAGTTTTATTTTGCCATTGTTCTCCGTATACGCGTGAAATTATCTGAATAACTGGCTCGCAAGCACGATTCAAATTTCTCCGGTATATTAACTGAATAATGATCATCGGATGTTTGGACTTTGAAACGGTGAAGGTATAATGATTACTCGTTCGCGGTTATGCATCCAATTTGTGGTTTTGCCACGTGTATGCATATGTATATGTTTCGTATCATTTCGATGCGTGAATATTTAATCATTTTAGAGGACAATACACAGTTATACGTTAACTTTATTATACGTGAAATTCAATGTGATATCGTTGATCCTTCTGACAAGCTTTTATCTCTCTCTTTTTCAGGAATCGATGAAAAGCATCGTTGCCGGGCCACGAAGTCGAGATAAATATGTTCTAGATGATCAAATAACCGTTGGACGTAAGTAATGATTGTGTGAGTTTGAGCGGACTCTCTATATGATTTATGGCACGTACAAAGCTCAATGTGTAATTACATAACTCCGCATTAAATGTCATAAGCGTAATTACATTTTCCGATAGCTATGCATGAAAATCGAGCATAAATTCAAGCATAGATATTTAATCGGTACAATCTATGCGTTTTCATCGTAGCACACTAATTACGCTGGCACATTTTGAATTACGTTTACTGGCGACGTTTAATGGTACCAATCCCCACCAAATTTGTGATTTAGGATTGGCTACAAAGATAATACTTTTATGTGATTATAAACTTAATAAAATGTATAAGCTATCGTGCCGATAAATCCAAATTACAGAAATCATTAGCTTTATAAAAAAATTCAATTTACGACGTATTTACAATAGAAAATATTTAAAAAAACGTAACATTATATATACATATAATATCTTTGCGAGATTTTAAATTAATACAGATATGATCAATGAGTCGGACATGAAACTGAAGTTAAGAATGTTTTTTATATATCAGCTAAAACTATTAGTTAAATAGTTGATAATTAAAAATAGTTAATATCAGCCAATATTATTCGAAAAATTTTAATGATATTAACTCTGTGTGAAACCAATTGCAAGAAAACAAAACAATAAATAATTTAGCTTATAATGATAAATTATATTAAATTTATGCAACAAAATGATCATATAAAAATATTTTGCTGCAGTTTTAAATCAATAACTTTTAAATGAGTAAATAAATTTAAATATACTTTTGCACAAATATTTATTATTGTTTTGTTAGTATCTGTATAAAATTCGATTTAACTAATATTACTTTTTCGTCAAATTTTGCAAATAAATATTATAAAATGCGATTTTATCAAAAAATCAAGTCAAACAAAAACATTAAATAACTTTTAAACAAATAAGAGAATCGTGTTCAAATTTTATATAGATACTTAGACGTACTAAGAACAATCTGTAAATTTTGTTAAATTCTTAATATTTTGAAAACAGCTATTAAATTACTAAATATCCTTCATTTTGGCAATGCTGCTCTATAAAATTACGACAGCGATAGCGGCGTACACGGGAAATCTTTGCATGCTGTGCGTGGAATATATTTGCGACACGTACAACGCAAGTTGCGGTTTAAACTTGCAAACGGACTCTAGATATATCGCGGACTACAAAGTCGTAGAAAATCTCCGCCAGGCGGGACCGAACGTGATATCCGAAGTCACTCACGAATTCATAGGATATTTTTTCCCCTCTCGCTCGATTCCTCACCTCGCGCGGGCGCGTTTTCCCTTGTCTCCCTCTCTCCGTTATCACGTTTATTTCCACCTTCTTTGTCAGCGCGATTTACTCGCGGTCACGTGCGCCGATTTGGTAATGCTTTCGAGAATCTTCCAAACATCTTCGTTCTCGTCATTATAAGTTTTTGCGACAAGATATTTTTCATGGCTTTATTTTCTCTGTGCAGCTGATATTCGAAAAAAAATTTTTTTTTTTTAAATTATGCTGCCAATCATATTCTTTCAGACTATTTTTTGTTGTTCCACCAACATTTTTCATGAATTTTCTTGTTTCTTGTATATTTTAACATAATTAATATAATATAGTACCTATTAATGAATGAAACTCATTAGAAGATTTTGTTAAAAATTTTGTTTCAATTCTTAATATGAGGATTGAAATATACATATAATCGAAATGAAAAGAAAAAAAAAAGAATAGATGTAACATATCGTGAAAATCCAACTGATGTTTCCGTCCCTTTCGTCGCTGTATTGCTTTCACGTTGTCGATTTATAACTTTATTCCACAAAATGTTCGATATATAACACGCGTAAAAGCATGCTATGGAAATTGTGTAGCGTAGCTTTCACGGAACGGTAACTTATAACGGTACGGATTTATCGTGCGTGTGTACCGCGAGTAACGCGAGTCAACAATGTAGGAAGTCTCGTAGAAATAACTCCGGGGAATAGACGGCCGTAAGCAATCGAAAGTATCCTACTCGATTTGGCTACGACTCCGCGGAATCTCTCGAGCGTAATAATGATGCCAGTATCTATCCCTTACTAGTAGTTACATCCGAAGAGATAATCTTCTTGGCGACCCAGTTTGCAACACATTCATCGTGTCAAGAGAAACAGAGAGAGAGAGAAAGAGAGAGAGAGAGAGAGAGAGAGAGAGTATCAGTACTATACATGTGCGCATGTATGTGCTAGAAATTGCACGCGTTTGTGCAGCTCGAGTGCAAGATGTTTGCGTTTTCGAGTCTTAATAAGACTCCACTTCATCGCAGCACTCCAACTTTGAAGTGTTTTGCTGGAAATTCTGAGGCAAAAGTTTTTTTTATTTAGTCTTCGATTATAATAATGAAAATTTTGTATAGGCAAAATTGACGCGTGGATTCGTACTGTGTCTATAATTGTCGGATGAGAAGAATCATTTACAACCCTGCATTTATAACTTCTTGATAAGATATTGATTTAACAATTTGATCGTATAGAACAGAGTTTAAGAAATTGCAATTAATTACAGCGCTATTTCTGAAAACTGTAATAAATTACAAATTGCATTAATTTCGAAAACGAGTGATACCAGCATTTCTCGCGTGTAATTATTATTTACTTTGAATCTCTCTCTCTCTCCCGAGAGAGAGATGCAACGTAATTCTCGATCAATAACTCGGCTCTGCAGACTGGTAGGAGCGATATTACAGAACGAACGATTGCTTGCGATGAGCAGTTCTCGCATTTTTCGAATTACCAGGTCACGAGAACTCGCACGATGAGCGCGGCGACTAACGACAAGTTCGAACCCGTCGAATTCCCTCTTCCATTGCGGTACGGAAAGATGCGCCGAGACGACATTACGGCAGCAGCTGCCGCGTATCGTCGTTCTATGGCGACAACGACGACAACGACGACGACAACGACGACTACGATGGGTTTCGACTGCACTTCGGTGTCAAAGACGCAATAAACTCCCCGGCATCGCCGAGATGTTTAAGTGCCTTCGGAGTTCTACGAGCGTTTCCTGGAGAGCGGTAGTCTCGCGGTGACCCAGTTCAAATAAAAACATACTGAGTATACCACATAAAATGATCAGCGGACGTGACTTTTTCGCCGGGAAGCTCTTACGGGAGTACTATTGACAGATTGAAATTTGTTATAGTTACTCGATCTCGACGTCTTCCTGTTTATTGATTGCGTTTTCCCGAGGTAAACATAAGACACGGTACCACCAGCTAATTAAATTTCTATAGATGCGACAGTTTGCTAAATCATTGGTGCTGGATTATATATATTTTATATTATTTGTTATCTCCTCTTGTGACAAGAGGGGATTTTTGATACAATATTTATATATTTGTGTGAGTGATGGTAGGACGCACTGTATACGTTGAATAATGTGTATGAATATTAGTCTGATCAAGTATTTTTCCTGCGTTTCTTTTTAGCCTTGTATTTCGTTTTGTTTTTATATCCCTCTTTTCTTTCATTTGGTCCGGTCTTCTGTGGTTGTGAGGACTCTCTAAAGGTCCAACAGTAGTTAGTTATATCACTCAGTTTGCATTCTAAAAGCAATAAGAAGCACCCGTGACTAACGACACGTATATCTCACAGTAAAAACAAATTTAGGATAGATAATTACTGCCGGTAATTACTGCCATTTTATTCCCGGACATGTTAAGTTACCGTACTCATATTCTCATTCTGGGAAAAATGTTTTGATTAAATCAACAAAATACCATTCCTATTGGGCTCTTTTATTTAATCAAAACACTTTTTCTTAGCGCATAGATTTTTATTTTTAAGTATGATTGCAATCAGGGTTGCCACCAAACTGGAAATCGAGTATCAAGGTAATCAGGGAAATTGTCAGGAAAATTGAAAACGGTCAGGGAAATCAGGGAAACATCATGGAAATTTATAAAATTAAAATTTTGTGCTTTAAAGTTTAATATACGTACATCTACGCAGTGTTTTGGAATATTACCAATAATATTATCAACATAACTTAACAATTAAAAATGTAAGCAGTGTGTCAGCAATATTAATAGTAATTTACATTACTATATTAAATTGATTTCTCAACAAAATATTTAACGGTTTCCAAATCAGGACGAAAGTACATAAAATTTCAAAATATTATTGAAAGTATCGGGGAAAGTAACGAAATTTTAGAATGAGGAATTCGTGACAACTCTGGCAGTAATATATATAATTTCACAATCTCTACCGAAATACTCAAGCTTTTGGACTTACGTTCTTTCGTATCTTATGGTAAACACAGAAATGCATCTTACGTCCATGTATTTCGCATCTGCGCGCCGTGACTATGGCGGCGTTGAATCTCGCTCACCACCTTCGGTGCAGAGACGATGCTCTCGAAACGTGCGCCAGACTACATAGGAGGATTACGCGCGAGCATCTGCTGCCGCGTTCCCGGCTCGTATTACGTGCCTCCCTCCATTACGAGAGGCATTAATGCTCCCGATGGCACCCGTGTGTTTCCCGAACGAGGAAAAACAATAGGTAATTCCCAGGACACTTGTCCGCACGCCCGTGAGCGTGTTCTGGTACCTATCCGTTGTCCCCCAGCTGGTCGAAAGCTAGTAGAAACATTAGGAACAGAACGAATAAGGTAAGACAACTTCACGATCAAAGTAGAGGGAAGTGAGACGAGGAATGGCACCGCTTGTTCATTGCCCTATAAAACTTAGTACACCTTATACTAGTACGAACAATTATAATCGTAGAAGCGAGAAAATTCGGTTTGCAAGAAACGCATAGGCGTTTAGATAGCGGCAAAGCTTCCTGAAGAGTAAATAACGGCTTCGATAGAATCGAATCTTCGCGCACGCCTCCGAGTCGTCCTCGTCGCCCTCGTCGTCGTCGTCGTCGTCGTCGTCGTCGTCGTCGTCGACGATGGCGTCTTTATCGGCGCCATTACGCTCGGTTTGCCGTTATCCAACTTTCCGAAATCAGAGAAAGCCCCGGCAACATCACGAATACCCCAGTCCTGGTTTTCTCTTTCTCTCTTTCGTTCTCGGTCTTTCTCTCCCGTGGCCTTTTCGGTGCCACGATTATCTATAGACATTCCATTCGTTTCCGGCAATTCCGTTCCATTTTTAAAATTCTCTCACAACTGTGTCAGTTTTACGAGAGATAAAAGGGGAGATGGTTTTCTTACGGCCGTTTTCTTGCGATCGATTTGAATCACTGCGGCTTTTGGTCATTTTGCGCGGTCCACTAGGCGGCAGATTTGACAATTCGTGTAACACTGCAGATTAGTCCATTCTGCGGCGAGAGGTAATGAGAGTGGGTAGTTCCGAACCGCATGGTGAACCTGAGTGCGCCAAATTTGGCCGTGTGGGTTGCAGTTCTCGTCAGCGTCATAAGCTACATCAACCGTTACGTTGCAACGTGTTAGTTCCTAATGGCTCTTGCCATTACCTGTCAGACATGGCACATTTTGATTTGGAAGAAATTACGCTGGTAAGCGTAAAATTTTTGAGTTTCTACATGAAAAGGACAGTTTTGCTGAAATATCCAACAATTTAGTGAGCTAACACGTGCAACTAGATATAAATCTGAAAATAATTTTGTTGGAGCATCAAAATAATTTTGTAGGACGCGCAAACTGCGGCAAACGGTTGCTAGAATATCAAAACTTTTTGCAGAATTTCTCATCATGCTTGAAATTCCTGTGTAATTATTTGGATGGTCCGACAAAATTATTGTCAGATTTGTATCTAGCTAAATTTTTAGATATATTAACAAAATTTTGTTTTTTTTTTCAGTACAGTGAATTCTTAGTAGAAAACAAATTTTTTTAAACATTTATTCGGTTACTATTTGGTTACCGTATTCTTATTATTAATTGTAACAATATTGCATAATGGAAATGGATAAGAATTTGCGAAGTTTTTATTTAGTGACTGAAGCAGTTTTTTGGTAAAAATGTAACACAGGCTTAATTATTATTTAGTATTAATAGATTATTAGTTAAAATATTATGTAATTTATACATTGTCCGTTTTTTTTAATTAATGAGTTTTTTAGTTAATGAGTTTAGATTTTACATACCTTTTTTTTATGAGCAATAACTACAGACAAAATGTTTCATCTTGATTGAAATCTTAATTAGTTTTATTTCTCATTTACTAAACAAAAAAATACAACGTCTGTTCGAAAAATGCATAAAATTTCTACCAGAGGTGTAACGAACAGTTAGAAAATACCATTAAAATATTGACATTCTGTTCATGTAGCAAGTTATTGACTTTGAGTTTTTTCTAACTTTCTCACTTTCTCATCTTTGTAAAATCTCTAAAAAAATTACGTGTAAAAATCTTATTAATCCGATTTATTCAGATTTTATTTAGTCATTTATTTCCGAAAAATATTTCAGAAAAATAATTTTTAACAAGAATTACATTTTTATATACTCATCTTTAAAAATTTGAATTGAATAAAGCATCATCCGAAACGCGTGTGAGGATTAGCCTTTTTAGTCGAGGATTTTATTTTTCTTTTAGCATAATAGCTGACGCTTATTCATTTACACGCATGACGAGTAATTAGCGCTTCATTATTCGTGGCTACGCCTTCGTTGCGTAGTTATCGCGCTGCATAATTAGATGCTTCTCTAAATACCATATCGTTGTGTTTCTCATATGCATGTAATACACGCCACATATTCGTGATATCGCATTGAATGCAAGAAGATTCATCTAAATGAACCTTTGATTTATTGCAAATGCTTAATGAACTATGTCAAACTGAATTGCTCATGCGAAATGAATCGAATCTATATCGGAAATGATAATCATCTGTATACTACCTTCCTCGTAGGCTTAATTAAATCAATTAAATGATCATACCATCATACAGTGATTTATTCAAATACGTGATAACTCGATGTTAAGGCCTGTTAGATATACATTCCGAGAAAAACTTCGTGTGCAAAGTTTTCTAAACGGCGACAGCTATTCCCCATTATCGGAGGATAATGCCGGCGATCCCCGTGACCGAGCATCGGATTCGCATTCAAATTTGGAGGGCCATTTTCGCGGGATGAATGGTTTTCCGTGAAAGCCGCAAATCCCGTCTTCTTCGTGCGATCGTACGGAATCGACCGTAATAATTCGGTTACTATACGCCTGCACCAGCATCAGCCGTAATCGCGGTGCACCGGCTGTGCGCCATCGCAAGTATGGTGATCGGAGCCCTCGAATTAATAACCAATTACTGCTAAGTTACATCGTCATGATTATGATTACGCTACGACGCGTCAACGCATCTCGGTATACGCAGTATTCACTTATGTTCATTTAGTGTTTAGTCCATCGTTAATTCCACCGTAGCACCAATTTACCATCTAGACTGGTAGAGCGATGCCTTCCCAACGGCGTAAAATTAACGCCACTATCATCCGCTTGAGTTTCGCTGCGCAGCACCGATGCGGATGCGTGTTTAGCCGTCGATGCATACATGCGAAAACAAAGGTAAGCCTGCGCCCGATCTAATTATATCGTTCGCGCAGTATGACTCGGCAACGCGGTGTTTGTATAGTTGAAGGGGTTTTAGTATTAATCATACATGGTGTTCTAATTCTCTCTTTATGATACTCTGAGCTTATTATGATGAACACAATCAATCAATGGCGACCATTTTGCACGGTAAGAACGTTTTTACTGAAGTATCCAGAAATTTAGCTAAATATAGATTTGAAAATAATTTTATTTAACCAACAAAATAATTATATAAGGAATTCAAGCATGAAGATCAATGTTACAAAGAGTTTTGACATTCTACCAGACTTGAGTGTCTCAAATAATTATTTTAATGGTTTAACAACATTATTTTCAAATCTGTATCTATATATGGAAAGGTTTTTTTATCTGGAGCATCTAAAAATTTAGTTGGATATCTAAAAATAATTTTGGAAAATTTTTTGCGCACTAAATACCGCGCCGTAATCTTGTTTGCCTAATCTTTAGAAATTTTTGTTCAATTTTGACAGTTTTTAACAATTGTATTTATTCGAAAATAATTTTATTGTGGACCATCAAAATATTTATGTAGGGTGCTTAAACTGGTTGAGAATGTCAAACTTTTTTGCAGTATTGTTTATCATGCTTGAGATTCATATGTAATTATTTTGATGGTCCAACAAGATTATTTTTAGATCTGTATCTAGCATAATTTTTAGATACTTTCACTAAAACGTTCTTTCCGTGTGTCAATGGAAAATTTTGAAGAGTTAACTCAGATGAAACTTATATTCAGATAAATGAAATATGAAGCATAGTCATTAATGCTGTTACACGAACTTCTGGAAAATCTAGTTTATCGCCACTCGTATCTCTTTATTGTCAGCTATAAAACACGTAGTGTCGAGTATCAAATAATCTTGATATTATAGTTAGACAACATTTTCTCGGGTCTTATCTAGCAACTCTCACGATCGAGGATCTTTGTATCGACCATCACGTTTTCGCGCGGCGAGAAAAGGGCAAAAAGAGACTACGAAAAACGGCCGGAGTCGATGGATGGCGACGTAGGACACAACGCGCGAACGACGCAGTTTCTTCGGCAGATTTATCGCCTTTTAAGAACGATCGATTCAATTACGCTAGCGTCTCCTCGTAACGGCATACCGTCCAGTTCGCCGTTCCTCGTTCCTTCGTCCTCCTGGCGCTGGTGACCGAACGAAAACAAAGATGTAAGCCGGTAATGTGGCGAGTACTGGCCGAGCTCGACGGTATAATGGCATTACCGGGGAATTACAAGATGAACAGAGATTATCTCTTTTCATGAGCACCATTCTGCCGAGTTCTACCCTTTTCCTTTCGTTCTTGCCCAGCTTTTGTGTCATCCCGTTCAACTTTCCTCTCTCTTTCACTTCTTTCTCTTCCTTCTTTTTCCCCACTCTATCCTTTTTCGCGTCTTTACTTCTTTACTTTGTTTTCATGCCAACCGCGACCAGCTGGTTCCACTAGCACCAATCTCCACCCTCGACATTCTTCTCAATTGTTCTTCTCTTCGTCCTCGTCACGAATGACTCCTCTTTTCCTTCGTCAGGCGTTGTCCACGTTTCTCGACGGTGTATGTTATAAATTAGGTGCGATATTCGTTATGGTAAAGATTATTTTGACAATAATCCACCGTCATAGACATTGCGTGAAAGGTTCCAGTTTCCCACTTCTGATACCTTCGCGCCATTCTTATAATTTCACTCTTCTTGTGAGAATGTGAGTTTTTTTTATCTCTTCTCGTAGCTTCATCGAGTTCTCAGTGGTCGTTAAAGCTGACAGCACAATTCGAGTAATAACGTAAGAAAGATCGGACAATTTTTATTCTCGTGGCCGACAAGTCGCTGGTAGCGAAGTGAAGCCGCAACGTGGCGCCGCAGCCGGATAAATTTATGGCAGTCACCCTGCACTACTCGCGGCGAGTAACACCCGCATTTCAAGGAGATAAATTATACCACCGCCTTCATGGTTACGCCGGAGGTATGATCGTTTGCGTAATCGAAAGGATTATTCTCCTTCAACAACCGCTCGCGTCAATTTCGGAAATTTGTGATCTCTGTTTTCATGCCACTCTATTCTCGCTCGCGATCCCATTCTCACACTTTGATCCCAATAACAGAATTCTCGGAGTTGAATAAATAATATAAGTTGGTTAAAAGGAACATAAGCTACTTTTACTTTTTCTTGGAATAAAAATCGTGGGATCATCATACCGCCGTTTATCTTGCCGTCCGTCTTATTTACTCGGCAGCACATTCTTATCTAGCTGTAGGGTTCGCTATTTTTACCGCCAAAAATATATACCTATAATCGGCAACGGCCATTTTTCCGGCGGCCAAATTTTGGCTCGCTGAAGGGATAATATTTATCCCTTATCTTGTTCCGAAAGAATATTTGGGTGGTAAGAAAGTGAGCGCACAGTCTACCACGCAGGATCCATGGGGTGGCTATGGGGTCATAGTTTCCCCTTGAAATCTCCTTTTTTAAAAATATTAAAGCAAAATGTTATGTTAATTTTTTTATATTTCTGAAATGTTATCGCAATTTTGATATTCCAAAAATATTTTTTAATTTCAGAAATTTGTGGATACACATAAAACATAGATTCTATTATATTATTCTTCTTTTGTGTTAATATAATTTTAAAATAAAACGGTTTATATTTTTATTATTTAAATAATACTTTTTCAATGTAATGATTTAAACAAAAATTTAATACTTTATCTTTTTATATTTGACCTTAAAAAAAGGTTTGTTTGCGGCGCGCCAATGGCGCTGTCTCGTGACAAATTTTTGATATCCGCCAATGCTACCATGGATCATATTTTTTTCACGTTGACGAATTGCGATTTTTGTGTTTAATCTAAACAAAGTTGTACAATCGATTTGTACGAGAGACAAAATTTTAACGCAATAAACATGATAGCTGTGATATTAAGCGTCTCTATAGTGGCGCGGATCGTAAAGCGCGATAAAAAAACGTCTCTTGTTCCCATTTTTTTTCTCTATGAGTTTTTTTTTATTGCATTCGCATCGTCGTCCGCCGCGCTGCACCGATTTTTATCGTCACCGGCGTATCACCGACCTGACAATCCGTTCCGCGCTGCGCCAACTTAAGCCAATGGCAACGAGCGTGCGTCGTGCGTATCCGCGCGTACGGATAATTATTTGTGGCACGATTGCCAATTAAACATTGTTCCGGCACCGGGTATGGCCCGCCTCGCCACCCAATCCATCTATCTCTCTGTTCGCCGAGCCTTTCTCCTCTGGCTCGTGTACTGGGGTGGTATGGCTGCGACAGACGACAGCCGCAACGTGCGTCGCCGAACAAACTGTGTTCATTCACCCTCCTCCCTTCCTTCTCTTCCGCTCAACCCCCTGACCTCTTTCACTCCATTCCTCTCTCTTGCCCTCTTCTCACCTATCTCTCCATTTCTCTTTCTCTCTCTCTCTCTCTCTCTCTCTCTCTCTCTCTCTCTCTCTTTCTTCGGACATCCCGTCCGACCAACCACACGGTACTCGCGTTAACTTCATGCTGCAGACTCACGAACCGTTGTCGGTGCAACTGCACGTCACTTTTCCTTTCCCCTCCTCGCATTTGATTTAAAGTCCGAGTTGGACTGCTGGTCGACACCACGTTCTTTCGTCACCAGCAGAAAATACATGGACGAAGTGAAAACGATGAGATTTGTTGTTCTCGCGATCTGCGCGAAGAATTTTTGAAGAATGCCTGTCTCATAAATTTTACAATAATGGCACGAGATCGAGAGAGCTCTTGGTATTTTCGTTTTCGGGCATCAAGGAACTCTCGTAGCAAGTTTCGACACGCTGAGTATTTTCAGCTTTTTTAAAAGAAACGGATGTGAATGTAAACGTTAGCCACAGGTCACCCTCAATGCGAGAAGTAGCACTTTAACGCGAGAAATGTCATTTATTTTTCATACGAAGATTGTAGAATTAATTAACGTGCCATAGCGCCGAGTTATGCCATTCAATTATCATGCCGGACGCGTCGCAAGTGATCTATATAGCGGGACGTACCCATTCTCACTCGGAACTGATTATAATTGTACGTATAGCGCACACGTTATAGTCGCTAGTAATTAATCTGAGTTCGTTATCCTACTATACCCATTACCTAGATACTTGTATTTCCTGAAGTAAATACTTTCATGTAAACATTTGCGGATCCAGAAATTTGTCAAAGAGGAGCCATTGATTCGCCGCAAGAGAAATGTTTTTTAAAATCAAATATGAAAAGATAGAATATTAAATTATTATTTAAATTATCGTTACATTCAAAAAGTATTATTTAAATGTGTATAATTTATAAAATGTTTTATTTAAAATTATATTAACACAAAAGAAAAATAATATAATAGGATTCATGTTTTTTATATCTATAGGAATTTTTTAAATTAAAAACTACTTTTGGAATATTAAGATTATGATTAACATTTCAGAAATATTAAAAATACATGTGACATTTTGCTATAAATTTTTTAAAGCTGGAGACTCCAAGGGAAGAACATGGCCCCTCATGTTTCTCTCTTCATGGATTTGTCCATGCATGTACAATAAATTTTCGTGAGAATTTGAAGGATTAACATCTGTAATCAGTTTTTTTGCTTATTACATTCTATGGTGCGTAATACGCGAAAGTACCGAGGGAAATGAATAGAAACCGACGCGTTGTGAGTAGTGGGAAACGACACTTGTCGCAGCCCGACTCTGGTGCCGCGTTGCGTCGCGACGCGCGGCATCAGAGACGCCCGTCCGTCGCGACGAGGCGTAATGAGTACATGTTGACGCCCACATAATGCAACGTGTCCAGCGTGTATGAGGCGAAAATACCATCAGCATCTACGCTGCGAGCGGATTGCCGCGTCATAAATGGCGATGAAATTATTGCACGTTGAAGCGGCAAATTTGTCAAACCCTTCGCATCAGAACAGAATGCTCTCACAATATTCATTGTTCGTCAAGTGAAAATTAAATCGCAAAAATCAAGTGGGAATAACGTTAATCAGTTGAATCCATGTGGATAAAATCCGTGGAGAATTTATCTTGGTTGTTTATTTGAGAGAACAAAACAAAGAAGTCCACTTTCTACATGGATGCATTATTATCTGCTTATCGTTTTAACTTAAGATTCTCTTAAATCCATTCTACTGCTTAAGCGTAGTTGTAAGCGATTGTAATAAGAATCAATCATAGTCGAATGTGAGGAGAATATTCAATTTTTAATTCAATTTGTAATTTGTCAATTTTTACATTATTTCTCTACATTAACTTACGACTATGCAATTGTACAATGAGCTTTAAGCCCATTCACAAAATGACACAAGCTGCATGAACTAGTATAAAACCCACTTTAGGCGATCTATAATTCGTCATTAAATTCAAGATAAAATTCTAGTTATATTGTAATTTTATGTGTCACATAGTCTAAATGTAAATATGTATCTTGATATATTACAGGTATATGTGTGAATTTTATTTTTTCAAATATTTTTTATGTTACACGACACGTAAAATTATAAATAGAATTCTGTTTCGAATTTAATCACAATTTATAGCTCGTTTAAAGTGGGATTAAGGTCGCTAGAATAATGAGTATGTTATATAAATTAATATGTTTTTATATATCGTATATTAATTGATCCAGCGGTTTTATATTGTGCTTATGTCATTTTGCTTTGCTTTTTATGATTGGCTTTACACGTAGAATAGAAACAAAGACATTTCTTTATTAGGTAAAAGAGAAAGAGAAAAGGAGAAGATATTTCAGACTATTTTTCGGGCCAGTTTAAATACTTAATTATATGTCAGTAGAGTTCCCAAAATTTGTGATCCACTAATTCTCTGCGCGAATTAATGGTATTTGCGGCAGTCGTGCTTGCACGTAACGAAATATTAATCGCTACGGTAATGTTTCACTCAACTGCGCGCCCATTTGCGAGCATTATCGATGTACATAGCATTTGGCGTGATTTTAAAGGATTTTCGTGTCTGCGCCGTGAAAAGGGGGAATTGGCGAGGAGGGTGCAAGATTAGCATTGTTGGATAAAACGCGGCGCCACGGTTGGTTACATTCATAACGTGACTGTGAAATTTCCACTTCGCGTAGGACGTGTCTTCATTTAATGGCCGTTAATATCGATTCATTTATCGGCATTTCGACACACGAACATCGTCATGATATATCTCGACGATTTACACTAAACCGGTTTAATTTTTGTTTAAAACATCTGCGGTGCCGCGTGGCGCAATAAAATATTGTTAATTCTCGTAAAAAGCATCGCATATTTACATTTGTTTACTATAAATCCATTGAAAATTTTACAATACGCTTCACTGCGTTTGTACACACTGCGTCAAACGCATCTCGCGCGTGTTAAAAAAAAAATAACTTGCACCTTCCACGCTGGTGCCACTTTAGCACCGACATCCCCTTCGTTTCGCGAATACCCGCTCGATTCGCTCAGTACATTCGACAAACCGCGAGAAATATGCTAAAAGCACCGGGTAAAAAATTCGACGATACGAACTGTTCACAAGCTCGCCAATTCGTCGACAAGGTGCCGAAGTGTGCGAGCACGTGTCGACTTGTAGAACGGCGAAGGATAAAGATCGATCGAGAGAGCAGGCCTTCGTCTCGAGGGTGAAGATGAAGGGAAGAAACCAGGGAGAAAGAGCTAGAGAGAGAAACTTGCTGGATTGCCTTATGGAGGCAAGGTGGCGACGGCCGGGCGTGGTGGTGAAGGTGGTGGATGTTGAGGTACCGGAGTACCCGCGTCTTAATAGCGAATAGTGGCGTCGATGTGTCGAGGGAACGAGAGTACCGCGGGGGGGAAGGTGACGACGTCGTCGTTGCTGAACCTTCATAGTCAAGCCAGCCTCGGTCACGCCAATATTACTTACCTCCCCGAGAGGGCGATAACTTAATTGATGCACGAGCGACATTAGGACTTGTCGTCGGTATCGCGCCGTCATCGCGCGAGACGCGTTCGTCGCGTCGGGCGATAATGCACGTCGGCTGTAATTCATCGACTGACCCGCGGGGAATTGCGTGATTACAAAAACAGAGGCTTGAAAACGAAGGGAAGGCTCCGGTGGCGTGAGTTTGTCGGAAGTAAATGATGACAGCGTGACTCTAATCTTTTCATGATAATCTTTTCATGCTCATACAGAACAGATCATTCCAGCAATATTGCAGTAACTTTGCAACGTTCTAACAATATTGCAGTAACATTGCAGCAAGCTTTTGTGCCGTACCGGATGGTATCATGGGCGAATTATTAGATATTTTTGGAGTGTCGATTTTCACGTTGGAAAAGCGAATAACTGCATTCGGTAGAAAAAACCAATCAGTGAGCGTGTCGGAAGAATAATTTCCGTTCTTTGTGAGACGAATCGTTCAAAAAGATTCTTCTATTTTGATTGGAGTTGACCATAATGCGAATAGGTACAATTACCATGTCGAAGTGCGCGAATTAACTCGGTTTGACCATAGCGTGACTATAACTACTTGCAGTCGAGTCTAATATTCTTTCATTAAAACCCACGTTGTTGGCATCGCCATAAAAATCGCAAGCGACTGAGAATTTATTTGCTCGTCTTTTTGCAGTCAACGAACTGTTCCGTAGTCAATGATTCTTTAATATGATTGGTTTCTACACTTATTGTTAGATTCAGCGAAGAACTAAAGGCAAGAATTAATCGTATTAAAAAATCACTAATCAGCTTCCTCTGTTGATGAATGCAGTCAATAATGTTAAAAAGCAATTGATTTTTAAAAAAGGTGTAAATAAAAAAATAGTGTTTTTTATAGATTTTGACCTGAAAATATGATATAGGGAACACCTTGAAATTGACATCTCGATTGAGCACAAACATGATATTTATTTAAATTTTATGCAGTATTTTTGCTTAATTTTTGAAGTGTTCCCCAAACGAAATTTTTGATAACTTTATTATATATCCAGAAGTTTAAAATCTACAAAAAAAAAAAACACTATTTCTTTTACTTACCATCTTTACTTACTATCTTTTTGAGCAAAAATCGGTCTTTTCTTAACATCTTCCTGTCTCTTCTAGTAAACGAGAATATTAAAAAAAATAACGACTTCCTGATGTCTGGGGTGGTGATATGTTCAGTTTAATAGGTTTTATCTCTTCTGAAAAACGTATATGCGACTCTCTTTTTTATGTGCATTAAATGTACAGCTTATAGTATATGACCATGGAGTGCACCATGTATAAGTTATATACGGTGCATAAGTGTGTGCTGCACCGGGCCTTTTCTTGCTCTCCGCGCTCGTAAATCCGTCGTTCTCGCGGCTCGTTCGTGTTCCTGGTAGTACCGGCTGACCAAAGCTGGTATATATCCCGACACGTCGCTTCCGAAGTGGAGAAACACTCGTCGAAGGTCTCTAGCGACCGGTTTATCTTGACGACATTCGTAGACCAGAGGAGAGAAAAAGCGCCATGAAGGGACGTAAATGTTACGTTATTTCGAAGTAGATAAAAGCCCCTTGGTCAGTAGTCGCGTTTAAGACGTGCTCTACATCGAGTGAAAGCTTCAGCTGCAAAGGAACCGGCTTTCCATTTTACGAGCGTCAGTACGAATTAATAATTAATTTATACACTTAATCACGTCACCGTTTCTTTCAGTGTTATAATACAATGCAAAAAAACGTTATATTTTTTAAATAGTACTTAAATGGTTACTTACTTTACATGATTTACATTTGTCGTGTGTATTTCGTTATTTAGAAATTCTCACCACTATCTATTTATTAAGAGTATAGAATTTATTTTATTATTTTACCGACAAATTGATTGACCATTATTGGAAATATTATTTGCTACAATAACGACAACTTAAACACAATTTAAAAAATAACATTTTCAAGAAGATAAGTTTGAATATTTTACATAAAAATTTTTTGTAATATTAATTTTAAAATGCAATTTTGATGTAACAATTGGAAGAAATAAGAATATATTTTTAAATAAATATGTTCTTTTTTTTATGTTTCCGTTCTTTTTTTAAGCGATGCCAAAATTACAATTTTTCAGTTAAGTTGTTGTTGTAGAGCGATAATATATTAATTAAATGTAGATACTACATTTTACTAATGCACTTATATTTTATTAAACAATATAAGTTTATATATAATTGATGCAAGTCTACATATATATTGTAATAGATTGAGGGGTATTATTAAATTTTTTCCGATTTCTTTAAATTGAATCGATCATGATTCGACCGGTTGTCTTCGGATGGTTTCATCAAGAAACCGATGCTTCCACGAATGATCTCTGATACCGCTAGCGTGACCGTTTCCTCGGTAATTTTCTTTTTTCTCTTCCATTTGTGTAGAACAACGCAGCCGAACGCTTGCGGGGATGCTCTTTTTGCACACATACGTACGCGCGGCGCAAGCACGTAGACCGGCTCGCGATTACTACAAGCAGAAAGGTGGAGAGACAGAGAGATTTTCTCGATGACCGAGCATTGGACCACGATCCTTTTCCTTTTTTCCGCAAGCCGGTGCTCGGTTACCAAAGTTACAAGCCTCGAGACTTCGGGTACCATCCCCCTTTACCCTCCTGCACCTTCTTCCTTCTTCTTCTTCTTCTTCTTCTTCTTCTTCTTATTTTCTATCTTTGTCTTGCTCTTCCTTTCTTCGTCGGTCGCCGTATCCTCCTTTGCGAGATATATAGGTGCCCACTAAACTTCTGTCCTTCCCATCAATTTCGCCGTCTAAGAATCGCGGAACCAAGCGCGATTCCACCGCTCTCGTTTGCCAAACGCCTTCAGGCCTGATCTTTTTGTCGGCATACTTCTCTCTCGCTGTGCTCTTTCTTTCTCCCGCGCCATACCGCCATCTTTCGCGTTTAAAGGATCGTCTCCTGCGAGGGTCATCTTTCAGCCGCTGCTGGCTCCTGGAGACCGATAGTCCGTATCGATGAATGGCTTGGTAATGTCGTCCCTAACATATGTGATATAATCAAAAATATAATAAGTACTGTGGTACAATAAGAAATAATAACTAATAAGGATGATTAAATGCTTTTTTAATTAAACATCTAAGATTGCACATTCTAATTTAATTACGTCTAATTTACGTGTCTTTAGTGGATTATATCTTTAGTTCTTTAATTTTGTAATAGAAGCGTTAACTCTATGACTGTGGATTATAAAAATCACGATCAGTCTGAAGAATAGATAACAGTCGATATACAAAAAGATATTTTTTTAGATACAGAGAGAGTAACAAACTGTTATTTATATCTCTGACTGTCCACGTTTTATTCGTTTTCGAACGTCATATAAATCTGGGTTGAAGCGATCGGTATACAGAGAAAGAAAAAAAAAAATACAACTCAGTGCATCGACACATAAATCGCGCGTAAAGAGAAGGTAAAACGTTTGAATAAGCCAGCCCCACGCGATCTACATCGCGCAATAAATTAGGTAACTGTAATTTTGTACTTTCGTCGCGGTTCTATTCCGAGCTGTAAATAATTTCACGACGACGGTTAACCATCTGATTATCTTGTCGTTATATCTCATGTAATTCCCTACAGCCATCGTTCGCATTTAAAAGATTACCTCCTGCGAGGGTCATCCTTTAGCCGCAACTACTTCCTAGGGAGCGATCATATGTTTCTCAATGACTCTTTGAAACATATACGATAACGCCGGATTATTCTGAGTTCGCATTTGTATACAAACAATCTAGGCCACATACGGCTTCCGTCATAAAAAGTTTTCGTTATTCCAGGCGGATACCGTATGATGCGACTTTGCTGAAGGCAATTGAAAAAGAAAACTATTCGATTGTTTCTTTTGTCCGAGGAAATATCGGTAAACATTGAGAAATATCCTTTAAAATCATACGTCATGTAATAAAAAAGATATCGAATATTACGAGTATATCTTTGCTCATCAAAAACAGATATAAAATGCAATTAACCAAGTATTTCATTACTTAAGAAAAAAGATTTTGAAAAAGCTTATTTGTAAAACCACCTGTTAATTCTAAGACATATAAGACGGAGTAAAAGTGATTAAAGTGATCAATTGGATCATAGTAAAGGAAAAATTTGATGTATCCGAGTCACATTAAAACGCAATATTCCGGGACCAATATGTTTTCACGGTACGAAAATTATTTGCAATACGCGAATCAATATAAAAGATTATTACATAGAATATCTCATTCGATTAGTTTTCTTGTCCGTAGAAATGTCTGTAAACCGTTAAGAAATGTTGTAAGAGATTTGAGAATTGCAACCTCGAATGAGCTCTATTTATTCCTTTGTATTTTTACAGTCTAATTCGTCAATGTATTTTATAGGCGTGTACATTTATTTCGATGTGGAAATTGAAAGTGTTTAAAGGTATCCGGTAGTATGCATCGAACGTGCAAACTTGATGTCGAAGCTACTTACAATACCATAGCACGTGAAATACACGCTCGACGTGCCGGCCGTTCGTTCGATTTTCGCTTACCGACCGGATTATTTCCCAACGTTGCAAAATTTTAGTTCTGCGTGGTTGATTTCAACGTCCGTTGCAGTGGTGTAACGAGGGTTTAAAGGTAGACTTGTGAAGAAACATGTCTGCCTTGTTAAAAAAAATTGATTCTGGCACTTTATGGATTTTTAATGGATTTATTTGAGGCGGTTTGTGTAAGTCAGCTACAGCTATTATTATTTTGCAGTTTATTAATAATATGAACGTGTGGATTTATTTAAATAATTGTAGTCTGCGATCTCTTGGATTAAACACAAATTTATCTAAATGTAAGAATGTAAATTGACACATTTTACAAAAGTGATTATCAGCTCGCGTCAGTTATAATCATGTATCGTGTATTTTATCGCATTTTCAGCAATAACTCACGCTAGCTCGCATTTTGTAGAACAAAGAGTGATCTTGTCAGCGTCGGATACCGATTCTCGCGCTTACGCCATTGAAATATTGTAGTGCGCCGATTATTTTCATATTTGTTCCGCGCGGCGACCGCGAATTGGAACGAGATTTTATCCCGTACACACTGTGCGAAACAATGGGCGAAATCAAATTCACCGCCGTATAGGACACAATGGATTACAGAAAGTCGAAATTGAAAATTCTCGCTCTGCGCACGCGGCATGACTGGCAAATTCACTATGTAGTGATTTGTAAGGAATTATCCGCGTATAAGAGTAGTAAACTAATGCGTAAAGTTTATCTAGCTTATCCAACGGACCGGGTTGTCAATCGGATTTGCTGTTTTCGCGGCGAAATCCGTGATTTATTTATCGCCATCGTACGGTATGCGATTTCCAGAAATTAATGCTGTCTGCTGTTTACGCTTCTTTCGTTACCGTCTCATCGCGATTTTATACAGACAAGTGACTTTGATCAATATTTTATCTCCACACCGCGACATATATAATTCTTCTTTTATTCCTGTAATTGCGATGAGAGAGAGAGAGAGAGAGAGAGAGAGAGAGAGAATTCGAATGAAATAAAATAATATGATGAAATCACGTTGCATGAATTACCAGACATAATATTGCGACGGTTGGTTCGTCGATCGTAAATCGCTCGAGCAATTTGATCTCTATTCGAGAAATAAATGTCCGAGTGAGTTTTTCTCATGCCTGATGAGCGATGGCAAGCCGCGCGAAACGTGTTGGTGCACCGCATAATCGAAATTCCAATTTGCAAAGCAATTCGAATCGCTCGTATCGAGTGCTCGTATAATTCTGTTCTTATTTAAAATCGCTCTCGCCATTCGTCGGAAACTGCTGCGAATTCAAACGACATAAGAGAGATATTCTTTAGATTCGCTCGTGAAACGAGAGTTAAAATGCGGCCGACGGGACACTACAGTAACTTTTCCAATCTGTACAAAAGGTTTAGCGAAGTTTAGGTTGCGGATTGACAGTGACTGCAAACCGTCATACGCAAAAACCGAAAGAAAGCTAACAAGACTTGGTAAATTGAAGCTAATAATTAACAAACGGCAGAGACAGAGAGAGAGAGAGAGAGAGAGAGAGAGAGAGAGAGAGAGAGTGCGAGAATACGTGTGATATTAATTAATAATTTATTATCATTCGATTAGCAAATCAGATCGATTTTCCCTTGAAGCAGCATCTAATTTATGAATGTGAATACAAGTTTGAGTTTTCATTTACGTCGATGGAAAATGAAAATGGCCAATTATCGCGAAAGTTTGCTCCACGTGGGGCGTTGATTATTATCCTGGTACGTGCAACCGGCACAGATGCCGTAGAACTTTCTCGCGTTCGGAAATTCGAAGGAAATGTCGAAATAACGCGACGGTAGTCCATTAAAAATATGAGGGCAATTTCGCGGAGGGGTGACGGCCGCGTTGTAAAGGGTCGTGTTGCGCGGCGGTGCGCCGCGATTCAAGTTGCATGAATTAAAGGGACATTCAGCGCCGTGAAAATTGCTCACACGCATGCACGACGTTTGACACAATGGTGGCCCCTGTTCGTGGGCCGGTTTCTCATTCTACGGCGGAAACCGCACTTATACGTACAGCCTCCGCAACACGAGGGAGAACACCGCTGCCGGCGTACGACGTTGCTGTGCAAACTTGCAAATATTTCGACGTTGCAAACCATCGCCCCGTTACTATGCAAAGTTGCAAATATTCTGCATTGTTACCGCACGGCATTTCTATGCAAACTTGCGGATATTTGTGCATTGTTCGTGCATCAACATCAGAGATGTATTTATTCGGAACAGTAAGCATCAGCCTCCTTGACAACATATGCTTCTGTGATATTCGTGTCACATTAATTTGCGTCCGCGAGAAGGAAATCGATTGAATAGAATGATTATATGAGATTGTCTCGATCAAATTGGCTGATGTGTAGATGATTAAATTTCCAATGTATATTTTCTTTTCTTTTATAATCAATGTTTCGTAACAAATTTCATTATTATTTCATTTATAATAATAACAATAACAATAATAATAATTTTATTATTGCAACATGGAAAAAATGGTTTTGATGAAATATAAAAAAAATTTAATTAGATATCAATCTGAAAATAATTTTATAAATTTAATTTTTGGAATGTTAAAATAGTTATGTAGGATGCTTCAGCTGGTTATTAGAACGTCAAAACTTTTTGCAGTATTATTTATTATGTTCGAGTGTCCTATATAATTATTTTGATGGCTTAACAAAATTATTTTTAGACCGATATCTCGCTAAATTTTTAGATATTTCAATAAAAATCTTTCAATAAAAACTTTTCTTTGTGAATGAAAAGAAGAAAAAAGTAACAAGCATATAAAAGGAAGACACGCCATTGCAGCACAGTAAATAAATCCAATCATTGTAGTAGGTACTTTTAAAAAATTCAAAGAGAATCACACTTCTGATTTATAAATGAAAATATCTAGTCGCAGATTGGATTCGAAGTTAATGTAGGTAATTTAAGATTTGTCCAGGTACAATGGAAGCTACCGACCGATTAATCGATGAGCTCTCTCGTCTAGTGGCTGAAAGCGAGAGTGCTTCTTCGAGACGCGATCGTTGAAAAGGAAGAGCCATATCGACGTTCCTCCTTCCGGTGCTCTCACTCTCCTTCCTTTCTAACAGAGTGCTTCTACACCGCATTTTCCGAGTACCTACGCCCCGTAACACGTTGCTCTGTTCGTAGATGTGCTTTGCTCCATCGTACAGCATTGTTCAAAAATAACGGACGGTATGACAAAGTAATTGTTTCTTTCTTTGCTATATTGATCATCACAAGTTCTCAGTTCGAAGTTATTCTTATCTACCTATATATTGCGATTTTAGTAATAACATTTTTGTATAATTGTAACTTAATATAATAAATCTTGTGAATATATCATTTTCAATGCTGATCGAATGGATAGTTAATCCATGTTGTATTTTCTAATCTGAATCAACGAGATATAATTTCTCTCGGGATATTGAAAGCTTAACAGCTGAACAGCTTTGGATTTCATTCGATCGCTGTTTCTGGACGATGCGGTACGGATCGCGGAGAAACCTATCTGTGAGAACCACTGAAGCCTGTAGGTCCTCAATTCTCGCTTCGATGAGGAGAGGATGTCCGTAGAACCGGGGACCATTGTCTTAATTGAGAGAGGTTAATTCGAGACGGACGAGTTCTACGAGATATAGACGTTCTGCCGTGCTTAGCCGGAGCTTAGACGAGTTTCTCATTGCCCGATAGCGTCGAATGGATATGTAGGTATATTCTCAGCGCGATCGCCAGGGCGAATCTTCCGTTCGGGTTGAGTTTGTGATTATGTAAGGATTGTGTAATTACGAGAGATCCATAGTGAAATTCAATGCCGACTCATAATGACAGACGTCACGGTTTCTAATAAGTTCCATTAATACTTCAATAATAATTCATTTTATTTGCAGTGAAACTCGAGAGTGATTTAAAAAAAATTTATTTTAAACGTTTTTAATTATAATATATTTTAATTATGTGGCGGTGCGCATAAATCTTCATTAATATTCCGGAAACGAGAATCGCGTCATTTCCTGCACTGATTCCAAACGGATGTACTTTAATATAATGCGACGTCTATAGATTCTCGCGCCCCGTGCTTCCTCTTCCGGTGCGTATTTAGTCAGTCATCAAGGATTGCGCGGCACTTACGGTAATTCAATTTTAAACAGACCATTACTCGGCAAGCAAGAAATGTTTCCAACTCCGGGCGACCTCAGACGCCCGGCACGCCTTGCAGAAAGTACCCTTCGCTCTCCTCGAGTATTCTCATTGCATAATGTAATCGCCGAAAGGGGCTGCAGCGGCGAGGGGGATCAAACACCGTTCTGCGTACCTGTCGAGACGCATCTCGAATCAAGGGTTCGCGGTGGAGAGAGTGACTCTCATGCAAGAGGATGACACACAGGAGGTGAGGAAGGGAGAGAGAAAGAGAGGATGAGAGGCACACACAGAAAAGGAGAAAGAGTAGAGTCCTCTCGCGAGAGAACAAACGAAAGAGAAAGATAGATAGGAAAAGTGATGGAGAAACAGAGAGAAGATGGAATCACAAGATACCGCATTTTGCGGACGTGACCAGGCATAACGGAGATCTCGTTGCGGAAAAGACGGGAAAGGGATAAGCGCCGCGAAGCTAAATCTTAAGAAATTACGTGACACAACTAATGATGAATAATATCTGACTGGTGCCGCATAGACAGAAGAATTCCGTGGTCTATTTCCGACCGATTGCTGGTCGAATGCATCCGAAGTTGGCCTCCCAACATTTGAGAAAATTTAATTTTCCACAGCTCATTTGATTGTTCATTGTTTGCACATTTATGCACATTTTGAATTTTTGTTTGCGCACTTCTAATAAGAAAGTTATTTAAAAAAACAATTTTAAAAGGGCTAACTTTACACTAGTCCCTCCAACTTTGAACAAATTGGAAC
>NW_017304228.1:1461221-1475955 GCF_001594115.1 Trachymyrmex septentrionalis | reverse complement strand
TAAAAGGGCTAACTTTACACTAGTCCCTCCAACTTTGAACAAATTGGATCGAAAAGATTATAATTGATAGATTTTTGTTTGCACATTTCGAAACAATTCGATTTTTCATTCGCACACCTTTAAAAAGATACAGTTAAAGTTTCGAGAAGGATCGAGAGCGGCAAATAGGTTCAAATCGCATCTGCTCATGCTCAAAATGGCATGAATCAATGGGTTCTTGTTTACACACTTTTAGTTAAAATGTTATTAAAAAAACAATTTTGGAGGGCTAACTTAATTTAATGAATAAATTATATAATAATGCGCTATTTATGCGTTCTCCAAAATCCGTAAAAAAAAAATGTTTGTGCTCATTTCGTTTAGCAGAGCTAAACAAATTTTTTGTGGGGAGGGAGGACTGAATAGGCTGTCAGTCATCTGTTAATAACAATTAATATGTACCATCAAATACACAGAATTTATGCGCTATTTATGCGCTTTCATATTCATATTTTTAATTTTTGCGGTACATCCCTTAAGACACTTCCCTCTTAGATCTAAAAATAATTTTGTTGGACCATCAAAATAATTATGTAAGATAGTTAATTAGTTATTAAAATGAAAAAAAATTGTATAGCATTGCTCATTATGTTTGAAATTCCTGTATAATTATTTTGATAATTTAACAGAATGATTTTTAGATCTGTATTTAGCTGAATTTTTAGATACTTTAGATACTTTAAAACCATTCTTTACATATTTATCTGTCTGAAAATATACATTCGGATATATGCAGTTTTAAAAATACATCTAATTTGTTGCATTTTTTATTTTTATGTCTTATAAAAGTATATTTTTAAGACATCTATTTGTACAGAGATCATTATTGATTTGAAAATTTTCGTTTAAGATAACATTTTATTACAATAATTTTCCTTAAACTTTAAAAATAATGGAAATGTCTGAATTGATATGCCTTAGATGTATTTTTCTTTATGATCTTCGGAAAACTCAGGTGTATTCGTACAAGTGGAATGTGGGGACGAGATAGAGAGCAACTTTGCTGACGCGATCAGGCACGTGGCAGATATTTTTTGTAAAAGCGATGAAAGATCGTAGTAGATCCTGGACAATAGAAAGCAAAAACGGTATAGTGCCTGCCTTTCTTTGGTTGTTCTGAAGTTCCGGAATTCTGAATATTCTTCTCACTGAGCTTAAGACGCGAAATGCTTTTTATTCGCTCCGTTGGATACGTCGATGCAACCAAGCGAGAGCTTCCTTGCGACGCGCGAGTTTCTTCTGTAAATCGTTTGGATTATACCACGTTTCGCATAAAGCCCTTAAAGTTGGCTGGATTTAAATTAACATCTAACGTTATGTCTTCTGATTACTTACTTAGCGTAATAAGATAGTACGATGACTGTTCCATTGTTGCGCTATGATGTAAATAAAAATCTATTTATGTAAATCCTTCACTATGATGTTGAACTTTATCTCGTAAACGATTACATTGAAAGATTGAATTAATGAAATGCGCAAACCATTTTAAAATTAATAGTTTTATTTTAGCACAAATGTTACATAAGATAGATACAAAATATAAGATACAAAATTGTTATTATATATTAACAAGTAAAATTAAAAATTTTTAAGTAATTTGCTTTTATAATATGCAAAAATTATATCAAAGAATCATCAAATCATAGGAATCAATCAAATGTCAATTTCTTGAATCACTATAAAATCTGGACAGGAGAGATTCGCATTGCTAGCTTGGTGAATTTAAAATAAATTTATCATTTCATTTTCACAAAATGGATGTAACGACCCTAACTCGAGCTCATAGATTGTTTTAAATGTCAGCTCCTGGCTCGTTTTTTAAAACCAATTAAAAGTTTCTCCCTTGTACCTGTTCCAGTTATCTCCGTCTCTTTCTTCCGTCATTCTGTCTTCACGAGAGATGGTTGTCACAGAATATAGCGGGAGAACGTAAATTCCCGCGAGCGATAAAGATAATTCAAGAAGCATAATCTTACGAGACGGTCGACTCTGTGAGATTTGTTGTTCTATGTGACTAATTAGTATAACGTCCATACATTCGTTTATTCATAATAATACAAAGCGTGATTATTTTTTGACGGCGCGAATTTCTAATTAAATCTTCGATAGATCTGATTAAGAGTAACTGACTATTTTCGCGAGAATTCTATTAAATCGGTATTCTAGAACACGATTGCACTTTCCATATTTCGAAATATTTTGAATTCTCTGCCCTAAGTTAATGCCTGGGAAAGTTATTACTCTTTATTAAAGCAACAGAATCTCGTAACATAATAAACGAGATCAGTTTACCCGAGAGCCTCTTAAAATTGATTTATTAAGTGCCCAAAGAAACCCCTAGTCATCTCGGGGACACTATGGTAGATCGTAAAAATTTTTTAATGTACCTAGCATCCTCCTCGCAGCGAACGTTGTATCGAGTATCGTGCTGGGTTAATACTCTGAAGTCCCTGTAATCTCAAAAGGGCCTCACAATTAAAAGTTTTCTCTTTAGCTTCGCCAACCCTTTTTCCTTCTCCCCCTTTTCCTCTGCTCTCCTACCTCTTTTTCTCTCGTCTTTCTTCTACGATCTCCAGCGTAAGGCACGAAAGCACACAACACACACACACACACACACACACTCTCTCTCTCTCTCTCTCTCTCTCTCTCTCTCTCTCTCTCTCTCTCTCTCTCCTGTCACGAGATGTTTTGTCGCGTTAGTGCCCAAGCAGCAGCAAAGTTATGCGAGTGATGGAGACGTATAATCCAGGAAACGTGGCACACGGAAGACGCGACTTCGTCGCGACTTGTTGTTCTTCTTGCTAATGAATACCCGTTGACTTCCTGACGCCGCTGCAAGAGAGACAGCGGCAGAGCCGTTACTACCGTAGCTACCGCTACGTAATTATCCGGGCGTCCTTTTGTCGGGATAGACACGACCCGGGAAAATAAGACACGGCAGCGCGCCGGGAAACAACGAAAAGTACCCAGCTTAATATCTTTCTCTTGTTTTCCTCCTTGTTAATCTGCATTTCCCCGGCACCGACACCGGAAATGCGCACTGCCGAAGTACGAAATCCTTAATGAAGCTCTCGCCCCTCTCGCCCCGCTTTCTCGGAGTTTTAAGCGGTTTGCTGAAATCTTCAACTTTTGTCGGAAATGCGCGCGCGGGGTTGCTTTTATCTACAAGAAATAAACTGCTCCAAAATTATTGGGAAATTCTGATCATGCTTGTTTAAGCTGCATCGAATTCATTAAATACCGGATATTTGATTTTGTATACATAATTATCTTGTTTTAGTTTTAGTTTATTCGAAAATTGTTTTTTTTTTTGCCTTCATACTGAAGACTGTTAAATATTTTAATAGTCTTATTGATCTAATTTTGCTAAAATATTAAAAAATTTATGTATGGATACAGATTTGAGAATAAATTTGGATCAAAATATTTATGTAGGACGTTTAAATTGATTGCTAAAATGTTCAAACTTTTTACAGCATTAATGGCGATTTCAACGTTCTACATAATAATTTTGAAGGTACAACAAAGTTATTTTTAGATTTGTATTTAATTAAATTTTTAGATTTTTTCCATGCAAGCAAAATCTTTTCGTGTAATGTTCTTATTGATCTAGTAGTAGAAAAATTCAGTATCTTTTTCTAAACATTTCAATTTAGTAATTCATTTCTTATTTAAAAAGCCGTAAGTACACGCAGTTTTATTAAAATATCTAAAAATTTAGTTAGATTTAGTCAGTTATAAATCTGAAAATAATTTGGATGTTTTATCAAAATAATTATGCAGAACGTTTAAGAGTTAATAACAATGCTGCGAAAAGTTTTAACATTGTAACAACCAGTTTTAGCGTTTTATATAATTATTTTTGATGATCCAAACGAAACTACTTTGAAATTTTTGCACTGAAAAAGATTTAAAATTTTAAAAAACATTTATTTAGATATAAGTAAATTTATTTGGATTATAAAAGTAAATATTTACTAAATGTAAACATATATTTATTTGATACAAGAACAATTAATTTAATTAAATTATTACTCCTTTATTTTTGAGTAAATATTAAATTGTTGGAAGTAAATATTTAGTTAATACTATTCGAAGAAATACGTATTACAATTTAATAAATTGTTTTTTAATGTATAAAGTTAAACTTTTAAATATTTGAAGGGAACCATTCTTTCCGTATAAAGTTTGTATGATTGTTAAAGAATGCTATGCAAGATAAGAGCTTTGTTGATTTTATCACTTTTAATTGTCGAAATTGAATGTCGCCGACAAAGAGCGAATCTTCTTTCTCGAACGAGGATCGCCTGAAATATTGCCAGGTGGGCGAGTATCAGCCTCGGCCTACTGAAATGGGTTCCATTCCTTTCCGGCAGCTGACTTCGGATTAACCGGCCTGCGAGGGTTCCTAGGGATAGCTGACTGAGGGGTATTAAAGGCGGGCGCCGCACTGCTCTGATATTGCTTTCTTCAATTTGCAACCACCCCGAGCCATGTCGCATCGTGTCGATATCTTGCGGGAGTTATGTTTTGTTACATTTGGCCTAGATTCAACACCCGTGAATCATCGAAGTTTATTCCATTGTAATTCTTTAAAGCACAAAGTCTGAAAAATTAAATTTATCACGTGACATATTAAATATACTTACATTTAATCCTCTCGTATATATAACGGAATGTTTCTGCCCCGAAATGCATTACATGATAGGAATGTACGAACCTCGCGCGCTTTAAAGTAATTACGCCTAAATCATATTTGTCTAATATATTATTATTTTTTATAATAAAGAAAGAACCTCAAGCATAAAGTAAATCTTCTCAAGTGTTGCAATGCTAGTAAGATATATATGGTATTATATTGCTCATTCACTGTAACAACACAACTAAAAAAAAAATTTTCCAGAAAATAAGTTCCACGTTTTAAATCAATAAAATTTTGTAATATTAATTTTAAAATATAATTTTGGTGTGATAACTGATTGTAGAGAAATGAAGATATGTTTTTTAAAAGTATGTTTTTTTTTTATTATTTTTTGCAAGCAACTACAAAAATCACAATTTTTTAGTTATGTCGTTATAGCAAATGAGCGATATTATCTCACAAAATATGTATGCTATGTGTCAAGTGATTGTAGTACATGAAAGTTGTTTTGTAGGGGACGACTATTGCTGTAGTAACGAAAGAGTTGAATATAAATATTTACTATTTATTTTTTATTTTTGGATGCATGCAGCCTCTCTAAATCTTAAAAAATAAAAATAATTATAAAAAAATTAACACATCTATAAACTATATTTAATGAGTATTCACAAGAAAATTAATTTTGGAATAGAAGAAAGAATTGGAGGTGAAAGTTATAGAAAGATTTTCTGAGAATCTAAAATAGCTAGTGTCATAAATTTAAATTGTTCAAATTCGAAGAATTAAGTTCAGAATTTGAGAGAAAAATAAGTGATAATTTTAAGAGAAAAATAACAGAAAAATAAATTAGTAAATTAAATACTTATTATTTTGTGATTTATCTGCTAATGATTAATTAAAAATAATATAAAATCAAACAAATTTAATTATTCTACTCGACTATCGCTCCCCGATTAAAAAATATCAACTCTAATTTGACGTCTGCCTAAACAAAATCCTAGCTACACCCATATATGTGTGTAAATTTTAATGTGATGAAAGTTAAGAGATATAAAATCTATAATAATTTGTCATATCAACGAATGTGCAATATCTTAAGAGGTATAGATAACGTAAAATTTTGAAAAAATCGATTTTTTAATTTTGTAATATTTTGATTTGTAAGATATACGTATCGAGAATACATATGTCAAGTTTTAAAGAGATATTCAGAAAATTAATGGAGATACAGCAGTTTTCGTGAAGTAGTTTTTGTACGACGATGCACTAGAAGTGCTTCTGGTATCGATGAAGAAGCGTTTTTAGATACAAAAGAGCTATTATATGGTTCAGAGTCGAATAAGAGTAACTTAAATTTTTTAATTTAAATTTGTACAGTTAACAATATATATATAGTAATCTGAAAGTAAAACTTTAAACGCGTTTTTCTCAAAATCATGTTTTTCACCCTTTTTGACAGTAAACAAAAAATCTACTTGACCAATTGACTTGGTGTAAATTGCATTTTATTCAGAAAACTTATTTCTGTCGCCGGACGTAGCCGTTTTTTAATTAATAAGAATTTCACAATTTTATTCAACTTTTTTGTAACAAAAAAAGGGTCAAATTAAAAGAAAAAGATTTACATGCCGCCATTTTGTTACTTTTTGCGATTTTGTAATTTCCGTACGTTCGGCTATAACTATATTCATTTTTTACTGTAACTTTTTATTTTTTTCATTTAAACAGCGTATATAATCGATTCATTGCAAATCAACGAAGCAAAAGTAACTGTTCAAGGTTATCTCTTGTACAGCAGCCTTAATTCTAGTAACCAAGACAACAAAAATTTTTTTACATACTTTAGTACTGATAGAATAAAGATACCATAAAACAAAATTATCTGACTTTATTATATATTAAAAAAATAATTCCAAAGAATCCTTGATTTGTCAGGCCTTTACCGTGTCTATACCCCTTAAGTGTTCTTTCGTGATGCTAAGATTTCCGTTCGCGTAACAGTTTGAAGTACTCGGTTGAGATTGTACACTAAAAGTGTGTGAATATCAGATCGAAGCGCTTTGCAAAACATCTTGGACATATGTATTTTTGCGCAAAGCTTATAAAAAACTTTGAAGCGTTACGTTCGCGCGGAAGCGAAGCAGCGCCGCAAACAACCGGCATTATTTTTACTTTCGCACTGTAATAACAACGGCGACGTCTGCTACTTCGCGTAGACGGCTTCCACTTTAGCGCAGGGGTGACGTCGTAACGAGAGTTGTTGCGAAACTGTAGCCGCGATGATTCAAGAAACTTTTTTTTTTACGGCCTTTTTTCTCGGAGTCTCCACTTCGCAGTTTCCACGAACACGTCTTGTTTCTTCCACGGCTGGCTGGTGATCGTTCTTTTTCACTTACGCGATCTGCACGCGTCGTTAACGTTA
Source organism: Trachymyrmex septentrionalis (assembly GCF_001594115.1). NCBI lineage: Eukaryota > Metazoa > Arthropoda > Insecta > Hymenoptera > Formicidae > Trachymyrmex > Trachymyrmex septentrionalis. Next base: position 1,468,852 of record NW_017304228.1, on the reverse strand, counting down.
TACGCGACAGATCCTGGAACGCAGCGTTTTTACGAGTGCATCTTTTCTTCGGCAGTAGATTAAGTATGATGGATGAATCCAGTGGTTCTGTCGTCTATTAAGTGCGCGGCGAATTTTGACGAGACAAAACGCTTCATCTGTACCATATTATTACGGAGCAATTTTTATCGTTTAAACATGACAAACGATACGTGAAAGATTCGTACAACGCGTTATATATTTTTAAAAATTATAATTTTATGTAAAAGCGAAAATGATTCGCAACGTATACAATATAAATATTATTTGTCATTATGATTCTATAGAATCTTTACATATTTCCCAATTAAATTAAACAGGCTCGTGAATAAAACCAGCACTACTAACAAAGTCGGAAAATCGATATTTTCGCGCATCACTGACGCGCTGGGATTGTTAAATATTTCGGTCACGCGCGAGGCAATTACATTTCCACGCGTCTGCGATGATTGCCGATGACGCGGTATCGTGTAATTTCGGAAGTTCCCAACAAAGGCGACGGAAATGTGCGGAACAAAGATTTCCGTTTGTCGAGAAACTTCGGAAGCGCGTATTAGACATATATTAGGCGCTCTGCATAAACTTGTTTACTCGCCGTGTTTGACAGCGAGCGTAAACGACAAACGGTTCAGGTTTGAGCTAGGCTATAACATACGATTTGTGTTCCGGAATTAGATTCGGAATTCGCAATGGCTGGTGACGCCTCGCCGTCCGTCGAGTTTGAGGCAATCGCGCCCGATGGAATCCAATTGTATGGAAAGAGCCAATTATGTAAAGTAAGTCGTTGAAAGAAACGCGAATCTAAACGCCGGGTCGGTGGTGACGCAATTAATTCCGCGTAGCTTGGTTAGTAAGTTATTTTCCTCGAGGACACTCTCCTTCTCTCTTTCTTTCTCTGTCTCTCTCTCTCATTTTCTCTGTCTCTCCCGGTGCATTCCGTTTGCATTTAGATGAAAAACGGGTACTCCCGGTGTCCAGGCGAGAATCGTGGTCAGAAAATTGAGAACGAGATTGGAGCATCAACAACGAAATAAAGGATGACCGCGATCCATACGTAATTGCTCGCTTATATCGCTTGCACTAGTTGTAATTACAATAGTCAGGCGAAGCAACTTCGAAGAAGGTAGAGAAGGAAGAGATCTGAGGTAGAATTTTATTATTATCAAATTGTTTATTAATCCCTTTAGACTCTGTATACATTGTAATGTATACAGAGCCAAATTTGAAGACATCATCTGTTGAAATTATTTAATTCTATCGACATCATTTGAGATCAGAGATCTAAGATTACATAATAATGTATATGCTGAAAAAATAGTCAAAATTTTTGAAAAAAATTAATTGCTTAGTTATGAATTGCTTGTTAGTGGTCTTGAATTGAATGAAAGAATAATTTTTTTAACATGATTCCAATAAAACCGCGTCTGAAAGGATTAAGTGCAGCATAACATAGTAATGGTAATAGATTTTACCGTAGTTTACCGTTACTTTATATATTTTAAATATATTTATGACATAATTTTTTATACTTATATTCAATCTTTTTTGGACTCTTGCTTAAAAAGTCCGATAGAATAAAATAGGAAACTCTATCTGATTGAATCGTGTTGTTTTTGATTTGTAAATTTCAGATTCTGAAATATTTTGTATATCTCTGTGTCGTTTTTACCATATAGCTTAGGTATCATTTTTAATCAACTTCTATCTGTTCGGATGCAGTGCGGATGCGGATAATTTTCAGAGGTCTGTACTTTAGTTGAATTATTAAATATTTTAGCAAAATCATTCTATTTGGTTAAAACGCAAACCGGGAATGTAATTCGGAAATACATGTCGCATGAAAAATCGCTAGCATTCGGCATTCGACATTTCTACAGCAATTAGGTATTCCAGACTGTTGCGGGCAAATGGTCAATCTGAAAGCCCGGCGGCGAAGTAGGGACGGGCGCGGTATAGGCGGACATATCCCGCTTCCGTCAGGCTCGGATTGCGCGAGACGCCACGCTGCCGTTGCTGCTGCATTATTCATTCGAACGGCGTCAGTGACGTTCGATTAACAATGTTTCCTCGTGTTGTCGCCGCACGGCTCGTCGACTTACAAAGGATATCACGTTGCTCGCGCTGTCAGGATATTTTGCCGCAGGATCGAGCGACCGTGACCGATGTTTCGCGAGGTCGTGCGACGCGAAATTCGTCTCGCTCTAATGTCCGGACGGGGTCTACATGACGCCGTGGATGCCGTGAAATCGGAGAACATACTCTCATTATCGATTTTCCGACATGAAATTTATTTGTGAGTACCATTCATCGATCGAAGTGCACCGCTCAAATTGTCCTCTTTGTTCTCTTAGCGCGGTTGATGCAAGGTGATTTTCTATCCCAAGAAACAAGTAGTTTCCTAGGGAATGAACTCTTCAGTATTTACGTAACGTTAATTAACTTATGAATATAGATAAGCCCGAATTTCGCGCTTTTGGCTATGGATATCAGAGAGAGAGAGAGAGAGAGAGAGAGAGAGAGAGAGAGAGAGAGAGTTTAGAAGAAAGATAAAACGCTGCCTACAACTTACAAAGTTATCGCGAGGTGAACGATTATGGGGTAAGAACCGCCGCAGTCTTTTACCGAATTTCTTATTCCTTTCAAATTAACCCGAAACGTTCTTCCGAGGTCTCGAAACTCGGGACAGTTCCCACTTTTTCACGGCGGTATCCTCGAAGCCGCGTGATCCGAGAGCATTCCGGATCGATCACACAGCTCCGAGGTCCGCCTCGAAATTCGAGGCGCTCGTCTCTCGACTTGCTCGTTGAGATCCCAGGTATCGTGGGCGAGGGCTCGTTCGTGCGGTGATTTTGCGCCTTTAATATCCAGTTTAAATATTCATGAGAAACGAAGGGACGAGGGGAGAGCGAGGCGGACGATGCGCCACTCTCGATGCACACAGAGGGTCTCGACCCGGCGTGCTTTAGCCCCGGGTACTGTAGCCTCACCGTGGCACCATCGTCGGCCACGAGGATGTCTCGCGACACCGTTCCACTCTCGGTTAAGGTATAGGCGGACGTATAGCCAAGGGACGTAGATGTACGCCTCGGCACGATGCACAACGACGCGCCGGGTCGACTCTCTGTCAAAGTGACTGCAGTCGCTCTTCATTTGCCGCGGTGGCAAGTTGGCTTTTTTGAGGACACGAGAGGCTGCCACGTTCCTTTGTCTCGTGTGAATATTCTGTCGCGTCATTTGACTTCGTTCTCTCTCTCTCTCTTTCTCTTTTCCAACTTGTTTCTGGCAAAAGCGGCAAATTTTAGCATGACGATGCATTTTTCTTGACATATACGAATCTCCGGCCGTATACACGTGAACTGCTAATGCCAACCTCATATGATATCATAACCAGGGTTGCTGTAAAACTGGAAATCAGGGAAATTAGGGAAAAGTCAGGGAATTTTGCAAAATTTTCTAGAAAATTAAAATTTGTTATTAAAAAAAAATTTAATATGCGTACATACCTATACCAGTTTTGGAATACTATTAACATAACAATTAAACGCAAGCAGTGTCAGCAATATTAATAGTTTAGCAATTAACATTGTTACATTAAATTGCTCTCTCAACAAAATGTGTTTGACGGTTTCTAAATCAGGACAAAAATAAAAAAAAATTTTTACATTATTGAAATTTATTACTACTTATTCGTTACTCTACAGATGACCTATATTTCTCTTAAGTCTTATTTGAGGTAGATATTATTGAAAGCATCAGGGAAAATCATGAAATTTTGTCTGGAAATCAAAGAAAGTTATAGAATTTTAGGATGAGAAATTTGTGACAACTCTAATAATATATTACGTTTCGATTATTTAAATCAAGAATCAATAGTACACATCAAAAAGTATTTAAAAGTATCTACATAAAAAATATGCATCTATCATTTTATATTAAAAATAATTAAAATTCGTATGAATTTTAACTAATTAAAACCTGACTGTCAAATTAAAAACAAATATAGTTTAATTTTTGTTTCCACATTTTTCATAAATAAATAGCGACATTTTCATTTTAGTTCAAAGCATTGTTATGTAAGAAAAATAGGGATACAAGTCCATGTACAGGTATACAATCGAAAATATTATACAAATGATGAAAATGCAAATGTATCGATGTATTTATTCTGACACACGCGATAAATTAGTACACTCGCGTGCGTCAAATATTGATTTAACGTTTCTAGAAAACGGATCTCTGAGTGTGTTCGAGCATTCGTAGCAGTGGAAGAGTCAAAGACAAGTAATTGTTGTAAACATAGATGCAAGGAACGCGCCACGCGCGAAAGGAGCTCGTCGCTTTGGCGCGATTCAGCACTTTGCTATTCACTTCCGGTGAATTGCACGTGACAATTTTTCCGACGAACGAATGGATTTTTGCGACGGTGGGCGTAATGCGACGTCGTGATTCACTCGTGTCACTTCGTATATTCTTATTCTCTTGCGTTCTCTCCCTGCGTCATAGCGACTCACATCTCCCTACACTTACCGTAGAAGACGCCCGGCAGCATCGTCATCTAAAGGGTAGACGGAATTACGCCATCGCGCGTTGTTTTGTCGACGTTCGCCGGGATTTAGACACAAATCTTCCTGACGTGGCGGTCTTGTAATTTCTTGTCTCGCGCAGCTCGACTATTATTGGATTAGGTTCCTAACATGATTGCCAGCACGGTAAACTTCGGAATATCATTACATCGTTATTTGTTCTTGCAAGAGGCCGCGCGTCATCGCAAGATAACTTTCCTCCACTTTTATATTTCGTCACGAGTTTTTGCGAGGAGTAAGCAAAGATTTATGCGTCGATAGAGCTTCGATGGACTTTGTAGGGAAAAGACGTGTTCTCCAACAGCGTTAAATCGCGCGGCTTGATTAATGTCTATACTTTCGAACTGGATCGATCCCGATCGCGCGCGGTCGTTACTTTTCTTATCCTTTTTTCTTCTTCTGGTAAACGCGTCATTTTGGTGAATTCTTCGATTGAAATTAGCCTGCGAATTAGGTCGCGTTAATAGCTTCACCCGCATTCGTCCGAAGAAGGAATAATGAGGATATGACGTAGAGAGCGAGCGCACGCGCGTAAATACGAGAAAGGCAAAGAGCTCGGATCGGCGCGGCGGCTCATAAATCACTATTAAATCTTGAAAGGCACGGCTACGCGGTTTGTCGAGTAATCTATCAGGACAGTCTACCTAATATAACGGTCGAGTAATTGCGGCCGGTGTACACGGCGGAGCGGCTCGATCGATCCGTACTCGTTGTGTGCCTAATGACCACGCAAACGGCCTGGTCCAACGCTTCGTGGCTTGGATTACGATAGCCCCTCTTGTTAAATTAATAATGTCGCCACACCGCGAGCAGCCGTGTACTTGCTCGCACGTCATTTTTCGCCGTTGCGTTTTCTAACCGAAGTGGTGAGAGAAATGTACTCGGGAAAAAAACGATTTTACTGAGGGATCTAAAAATTTAACTAGATGTAGATTCAAATAATTTTGTTGGATCATCAAAACATGTAGGAATTTTTAGCGCGCCGAGCAATACGCTGCAAAAAAGTTTTGACATTCTAGCAATTAGTTATGCATTCTACACAATTATTTTAATGGACCAGCAAAATTATTTTTGGATCTCTGTATATGGTTAAATTTTTTAATACCTCTACAAAGTCGTCCTTTCCGTGTGTATGTTGCGCGTGAAGGGACACCTACGATTAACCGAAAAATACGATTTACATTCTCACATTCGACAAGAGCGTAACATTTTTTCTACATATTGTTCTATTCTTATTCTAAATCAAATTCCCGAAATTTCCGACGTACAATTTAAGGAATGTCTAAGAAAGACGGAGCGTAAGAAAACTGTTTGGGTAAATTCACGATGCTGAAAAGATGCTTTACTTTAGTGAGAAACAAGTGAAGAAAATCGAGATTTAGCGTTTCTTACTGAAGTGCGGGCTTCCTGCGCCAATGACACATCGCCTCTGGGCGAGCTTCCCAGATCGTGGAACGGATCCACGTAAAAATAACCTTTATTACGTTATGTAATCAGTTAGTAAAAGCAATTTCGCTAAAAGCTTAGGGGGACTTGAACCCGCGCTCGTGAACTCCTGCGGCCTGCTTTTGCATAACCGCGCGGCGAAACTCTTCGGCTCTCTCTCCTTTCCCTCCTCCTCCCTTCTTTTCTCTCTCTCTCTCTCTCTCTCTCTCTTTCTCTCTCATTTATTTTCTTTCTCTCTTTCTTCCTCTTAGTTTGACAGCAATTATCATCTACTCGTTTTTCAGTATCTTGCGCTCAAAATGATAAGTATTACGAGCGAAGAAAAACACTTAATCTTCCTGTCGACGGATGTGTCACTACCGATTGCAAATTTGCAGGTTTACGCGTTGTTCCCTCTTACCTTTTTGGCGTCAGCCAGCACCCCGATGCGTTCCGAATTAACGTAATTGAAGCATAAAGCGCGCGATCGAATTCAAGATAATCGCGTTTGCATTAGCAAATTTATGCGCGCGAAAAGTCGCAAAGCGACTGCCCCTCCACGTGCGTCTTCATTAACAGTCAGCTATTTACTGCTGGGAGTTGCAGTCATTAATTTACAGATACGCGAAGCTTTTTACCGCAAAATCTAACTTTTACGTTGCCATGTCCACGTTACGTTACATGCCCTTTTTATTTTGATACAGTTTTGCATAATTAAGCTTTACAGCCCTGGAAAAGCGTGGGGCTTCGTACACCGGGCCGTACAAACAGCAGATCGTATTATTTTTATATGTATGCGTAAAAACCATTTCAAATTTCTTCGATGCTAACAGTGGCAAACAATGTCTGTGAAAATGACATTTTATCAATTCATAACCGCGAACGCTGTGACTGCCTATGATGCCTTGGAGCTATAAATGTTAAAAAACACTGCGTGAAACAACATGAAAATAACAGTGCCTCGTTTGAAAGCATATAAAATGAAAATATCCGAAATATACTGACAGGCTGTACGAAACAAATGTTTAAACTCGGCGCGCAGTTCATTTGGTTTTGGAGCTAAAAATGCATTCAGTACGGAAACTCTCGAACAAAGAGATGACAAAGTGGTTCGGCGAATGCCAAGAGTATGCGCGAGCTGTTTAGAAACATGAACAAAATTTGAAATATAAACAATCGCATTGTTTGCTATGCGGAACAATCTCTTCCGTTTGTAATGGAAAAATGTGTGTTTAGCGTATGAAAAGTCGATATACCGTTTCTTCCGTTGCGTTGATCGCGGGGGCGGGAAACGCCGCAAGAATCGTCGAAGCGCGACGCGTCGAAGGGATGCGATCAATCTTACCCTCCGAATGAAACTTTATCGGCGACAGACGGAGGAGCGACGTCGTCGATCTGATGTGCCGCCGTGCACATGTGACAAAATTAAGTTGAGACAAATCGACGATCGGAGAACTATCGTCGGATTTCGCGGATGAAGATCGATAGTAAGACTCGGCGGGAAAAATAAGGATCACGCGCGAGGTCAGGAACGAAGTAACTCTCATCAGGGGATGATCCTTGGCCAAGGGGGACAAGTTCGCGTTAGTAACCGAGGCGCGAGTG